>NW_015387295.1:5483-177455 GCF_001527695.2 Protobothrops mucrosquamatus | reverse complement strand
CTTTAAGACTTGTGGACCAAGGGCTGAGGAATTCTGGGAGTTGAAGTCCACAAGTCTTAATGTAGCCGAGATTGGACCCCCTTGAGTTAGATCAGGGGTCCTCAACCTTGGCCACTTTAAGACTTGTGGACCAAGGGCTGAGGAATTCTGGGAGTTGAAGTCCACAAGTCTTAATGTAGCCGAGATTGGACCCCCTTGATTTAGATCAGGGGTCCTCAACCTTGGCCACTTTAAGACTTCTGGACCAAGGGCTGAGGAATTCTGGGAGTTGAAGTCCACAAGTCTTAATGTAGCCGAGATTGGACCCCCTTGATTTAGATCAGGGGTCCTCAACCTTGGCCACTTTAAGACTTGTGGACCAAGGGCTGAGGAATTCTGGGAGTTGAAGTCCACAAGTCTTAATGTAGCCGAGATTGGACCCCCTTGAGTTAGATCAGGGGTCCTCAACCTTGGCCACTTTAAGACTTGTGGACCAAGGGCTGAGGAATTCTGGGAGTTGAAGTCCACAAGTCTTAATGTAGCTGAGATTGGACCCCTGAGTTAGATGTTGGGTATAAAGAACCCCCTCAAATCAAAAGCAACCCTGCACAACGGAATTCCCAATCACCCCTCTTCTGCCCTGCCTCGCTGTCCCCCCCCCGCCCCATCCTTCCCCTTTTCACCTGTGGGCAACGCCCCTCCCCTTTTCCACCTGATAGGTCCGCCCCTCCCCCTCGCTCCGGGGCTCCTCCCCCTACGCCACCTGCTGGACACGCCCCACCTGGAGAGCTCCTCCCCCGCCTTCCTTCGCGCTCGCGGGGCTCCGGCAGCTGCACCTGCTACTCCGGCTTTCTCCTCCGGGCGAGCGGGACGAGCGCTGCGCCCCGGGTCTTCCTCCGGGGGAGGGGGAGCCGGCGCAATGGAGCCGTTGGCGCTGGCGCTCGGGATAGCGGCTCTGCTGGGTGAGTGAGGGGCTGCCAAGAGGGGGAGGAGGCGGGCGGGGTGGTGGGCTTGGGCTGGGGGGAGTAAAGCGCCGATCCTCTCCCCGTCGCGGCTTGCGATCCTGAGTATTCAGTCGAGGAAGGAGGAAAGCCGGAGGTGGGTGGGTTTTCTTGCGATGCTCGGAGTTTTCTCCCGCGGGAGTTTCTTGAGGTTGCAAACTTCGCAGGTCGGCGTCCCCTTGGGAGGCGAGTCCTGGTGAGAGTAACCTCGGAGTAACCTCGGAGTAGCCTCGGATCAGTCTACAAAGACCCCGGTGGGGGAGAGGAGGAGGGGAAACGCGCGGGTTTCGCCGCTGCCGCTGAACAAGGATGATGGGCAATTGAGGAGGAGGGGGCTGTTGGAAAAATTGGGGAGCTGGGTGGGGTGTTCTCCCCCTGGCTGATTGAGGAAAAGACCCCTCCTGAATTCTAGCTAGCGACTGTCAGCCCAAGCAAAAGACTCCGGATTAGCAACGCGTGAGAAGGCGCAGCTGGGTTTGCGCTGGGACGTCCTTTTAAGTTCCCAACTTAGGGGCGCAGCCTGAGCCTGCCTGGGGTGTGTATGTCAATGTCACTATAATTACACAGAGCCTGAGCGCCCTTCCTCCCCCCCCCCCCCCCGTCGCTACATATGGGTAACATGGTTTGCAGGAGAAAGCTAACTTTGTGGACCATTCCTTCAGTTAGGCTAATTGGGCAACCTGCTTTGGTTTCTGCGGAACCCAGTTAGACCCCCTGGAGTCCTGCGTAAGTTCTCCGCTTTGCCTTCCTAGTCCTTTTTATTATTTTGCTTTTCCATCAGCACCCGCGGAGTTCTCATAAGCACATCGGCTAGGAATAGTCTCAACGAAGGAGGAGTTGACAGTCGCTGCTTTGCGAACGTAACATGTCTGGAGGAAGATCCATCATAAGGAAGATGCCAGCTTCTCTGGCACTCCTAGAGTTGGACCTCAGGCCACGGGGGAGGGGGGTGGGATGAGGGGGAAGGCACTCACATTATCGCCTAAAAAGAATGGTGGGTGATGAACCCGGGGCCTCTGTGAGTAGCCAAACTGACACGATTGAGCGTTGTCATGATCTAAAGAGGCCTCATTCAACTTATCTATTTCAGTAAGCAGTTGGCTAAATATACTCATAGTTACAGGTGCTAAAATTATTATTGTGTTCTTTAGAGATTTGTTTTTCCCTTCCCTAAAATAAAAAAATAGTGTTTCTTCCCAGGAAGATGTACGGCAATTTAAAGCATGTCATTCACCAGCCTATTAAACCTGGGTTTTAAAATTATCTACCTGCCCTGCTAAATTAGAGGTAATAATTTATCTGAAATGAAAGGCTGATTCCTATCTCCCTTTCTTTGCTTTGCCCTTCCTGCTTTATATTGAGAAACCGGCAAAGACCACCTCCTACATCATGGATTCTTTTTCTGCGATGTCCCCAGATCCTGCATAGCAATGAAGAATGTTTGTTTTAATCCAGTTGGTTGCCTTTTAATGAGAAAAAAAAACATGCATCCATTAGTAATAGACCTTTCAGATGAAAGGTCCCCAGAATTCCAGGCATTGTGGAATTATTTCATTTTTTTCTTTCTTCTTTTAGCCTAAATTTTCACTGGTAGGTTTGTAGATGGAAGAAAGTGATGTCTACTAGTCATGGGGAAGAAAAGGTTGAGAGCACAGTGACTGTGTGAAGGAAGTCAGCTGAGAACCTTGGAGATGCTATGCCAGGTTCTGCAGATCCCATGAATTAATATTAATACCTGCTTCTCTGAATGGTGATCTGCTAGGAAAGTACAGTGTGATAAGTATAACGTTTAAAGTGTTGGACTTTGGAAACTTATTTTCAAGCCCCACTCCCACATACACACACCATCCCTCTACATTGTGGAGCGCTCTTAGTAACTTTTAGCCAGTCACTCTGTTTCAATCCAAGTTACCTAACCTAGTTTGGGAAGTAAAATTAGAGGAGAACTCAGTCACCAAGCAGATTGCCTTGAGTCCTCAGAAGAATTGTGGAAAGCAAGTGCAATAGGTTCAGGACTGTATAGATTGGAGACTGTATAGATTGGAAACATGCCGAAGAAGCCTTCAACCTGCAGTAGATAGACCAGGGGTCTTCAAACCTGGCAACTTTAAGACTTGTGGACTTCAACTCCCAGAAATCCTCAGCCAGCCCTGGCTGGCTAAGGATTTCTGGAAGTTGAAGTCCACAAGTCTTAAAGTTGCCAAGTTTGAAGACCCCTGGGATAGACAATGGCTAAAATGATGATGATGATGATGTGCAATATATAATAATGTTTGAGTCATCTATGGATTCTAAGGGATAGAGTTTACAATATACTTAGCACCTAACTACTGGGGAACAGGCACAGCTTCTGGCAGTGTTTTTCAAATAGATTGGCTGAAACGAGAGGGGAATTGCAATTACAAATACCATCAAATTCCTTAGCAGCCCATTATCCATGGGTTGGATTACCTAATAATAATACTGTATGAGTTTATCCTTTATGATATCTTGGTTCTCTTGGGAGTAGACTTTAGACTCACCTGGGAGTTGATGAAGAAGCTTCAACCACTGAGATGTACACTAGTAGATTCTGCTACCTTAGCGGATCCACCAGCTTTTTATTTTGATGAGACCGGCAAAAGGGAAGACAAATGAAGAGGGAAGGGGGGAAAAACCCATTCTTCATCGATAGAAATAAAAATATAAAACCACAGTTGTCCGATCAACCAGCACTGATGTCGGCAATTCCATAGTGAAAAAGCTGAATGCCGTTTTCACTGAAGTTAAAATGTGAAACCTTGTGTTCTGCCTTTTAGAAGGCAAACTGGAGTTATACATCCCTCTGAAGCAATGAAGTACTTCTTATTTTAAATATTATTTTGCAGGAAGGGTTATTCTAAGCTGTTAAAGGCATTCCCGTGCAGTGGATTAACTTGGAGTCCTTGTCCACCATTCCAAGTGGCCAAAAGCCAGGACTTTCCCCTACCTGTCGCTGGTGCGGCTTCTCTATTTCCATCTTGGCTTTTTCCTCTTCTCTGCAGAGTGAAACCGTCTCCCACTGCTAGTAGTAGCTTCTGTTTCTCATTCCTGTAATTTCTTTAGGTTTCAGTTCAGTTTCCTATTCACTAAGCAATAGGGCTGTGCATAGATTTGGATTTGAACGCCAAACATGATTAGGTGCCTTCCCGGGTGAGTATAGAGACCCTGTGGGGAATATTTATTTTATTTATTATATTCTACACTGCCCATCCCACCTAAGTGTCTTTTACAGCAGCATAATAAAACCATATAAACACACGAGTAAAAGCATATCTTAAAAACAGGGCTAAGAACGAAACTTACAGGTAACAATAAATCAGGTTCAAAATCTTCCACCCTCGTCCTTGAGAGAAGAGGGAAGAACTCAGAAAAGGCACAGCCACTTTAAGATGTTCCAACTGGTGCGACTGGCCCATCAGATGTGTTCAGAGTCTCATTCTGCCCTTTGAATAGAAAGAATAAGTTGCCAACGGAGCACAAATTTCCGGAATTCTTTTTAACTCATATTCGAGCTTCGAAGTTTCCAGTTCAGTGAGAATAATAATAATAATAATAATAATAATAATAATAATAATAATAATAATAATAATAATAATAATAATAATAATAATAATAAAGTTGGAAGGGACCTTGGAGGTCATCTAGTCCAACCCCCTGCTCAGGCAGGAAACCCTATACCATTTCAGACAAATGGCTGTCCAGTCTCTTCTTAAAAACTTCTAGTGTTGGAATATTCATCACTTCTGGAGGTAGGTTGTTCCACTGGTTAATTGTTCTAACTGTCAGGAAGTTTCTCCTTAGTTCTAGGTTGCTTCTCTCCTTGATTAGTTTCCATCCGTTGCTTCTTGTCCTGCCTTCAGGCACCTTGGAGAATAGCTTGACTCCCTCTTCTTTGGGGCAGCCCCTGAGATATTGAAAAGCTGCCATCATGTCCCCCCTCGTCCTTCTCTTCATTAAACTAGACATCCCCAATTCCAGCAACCGTTCCTTATATGTTTTAGCCTCCAGTCCCCTAATCATCTTTGTTGCTCTTCTCTGTACTCTTTCTAGAGTCTCAGCATCTTTTTTACATCGTGGTGACCAAAACTGGATGCAGTATTCCAAATGTGGCCTTACCAAGGCATTGTAAAGTGGTATTAATACTTCACATGATCTTGATTCTATCCCTCTGTTAATGCAGCCTAGCACTGTGTTGGCCTTTTTGGCAGCTGCAGCACACTGCTGGGGACAAGAAAAGAAATGCCCTCAACATTGAGGCAAACTCTTAACCCTTGCTCTTAACTCAGATCCTTGGATTATCATTTGCCTGACCTTCAGTCAGAAGGGCCAAGTGGTGAGGCATATGGGAGTTGTAGTCCAGGCTCTCTGGAGAGCACCAGATTGCTTCCTCCTGCGTTCCAACTCTTTACAAGCTTCTTGGTTTCGGAGAGTGAAAATGGGCACCCACTTTAAAACCGACTTGGCTTTCTGCCTTTGTGAACCAGGGCTCTTTCCCGCTCCTTTGTTTGTTTGTGCTGTTAAAACTTGGACTGTAAACTCTTCATTTCGGCGCAACTGATAATCTCTGTCAAACATTGTTCAAATGCCAGAAACTCTCGTGCTAATAATATCGTGAAAGTTTTCTGTGAAACCAGGATTTCTTCTTAAACGAGATATTCCTGTAGTCAGATTTAGGACTACTGTATGGCCCATCAATTCTGGTTGTCTGAGAAAACCTAACGAGTGGGAAGAGACAATGGTTTTCACAGTTTGTGCATAATGGTGAGGATGGAAACGGCACTATGTGGCTTTTGAGTTTGTTGAATTCTGGACTCATTTACTGTAGTGTGTTGAATATATGTCAGTGGTGCTTCTACAAGTCCCTGCTTGTTGTAGCAGGGCTAGCATCCTCCTATTATTTTTTGGTAAGAAAAATACAGTATTAAAAAAAAATAAAATTGTGACAATTGGTGACCACCTAAGGAGATCTCCTTAGAAATGTGGGTAACAGATCCTGATCTGTGTCTACCAGGGAAGTTTTAGAAGAGAAAGCATCTTGGTGCCCTATAAAGGTCAGAAGTTCTGGGAGAAACAGAATTCAGACCAAGATGATCTCCGTTCCTTGTCCTTCCTGGTTTCGCATTGTTGATAAACAGCGAGGTTTTTGTAGAACAGCAAAACTTGGTAAAGTAAAGCTGCATCGCTTTTTAAAAAGTCAATAGCACTGTTGAAAATTGGGAGAAAAAAATTCTTTCAAGCTCCCAGGTGAAAGTTCATTTTTACTGTTTATATCCAAATAATCTCTCTAAGACTTTAGTCTAGAAAAGATCAAAGTTGCATGCTGTTTTTTATTTTTTTTAAAAAAAACCTCACTGGAGTCAATATGTTTAATCAGACCACAGTGTCTCAACTCAGTCCCCAATGTGAGAATTCAACTTGGCCCTGACAGAGGCTACCTCTGTACAGAACGATAATTTTTAAGGTGATGGAGTGCTAATCATAACCTCTTTGATGCTAATATTTTCCCCCTTGTCTTTCTGAATCAGTCTGCCATGCTTTCATGAAGGGAAATGTGAAAAGTGAGATGGACTTGCATCTAAGGCTTCAACATCATCATCATAATAATAATAATAATAACAACAACAATAATAAAGTTGGAAGGGACCTTGGGGGTCATCTAGTCCAACCCCCTGCTCAGGCAGGAAACTCTATACCATTTCAGACAAATGGCTGTCCAGTCTCTTCTTAAAGACTTCCAGCTTTGGAGCATTCACAGCTTCTGGAGGCAGGTTGTTTCACTGATTAATTGTTCTAACTGTCAGGAAGTTTCTCCTTAGTTCTAGGTTGCTTCTCTCCTTGCTTAGTTTCCATCCGTTGCTTCTTGTCCTGCCTTCAGGCGCTTTGGAACATAGCTTGACTCCCTCTTCTTTGTGGCAGCCCGTGAGATATTGGAACGCTGCTATCATGTCCCCCCTCGTCCTTCTCTTCATTAAACTAGACATACCCAATTTCAGCAATCATTCCTTATATGTTTTAGCCTCCAGTCTAGCAGGCCTATAGCTTGAAAAAAGATCTATTAAGCTCTGCAGAAAAATAACCAGGATGGAAATGATGACTTAGGTCTATAGCTTGACAGATGATCTGTTAAGATCTAAAGAAGGATGACCAGGATGGAAAAGGTGACTTGGTGGGCATGGGGTTATTTGAGCTCCAGAACCCTGTTCACATAAATATTAAATCTAGAAGGATCTTAGGCATGTTCCTCAATAATTTGAATGAAGTCATGTGGCTTTGGTTGCTGCTGTAATATCCTTTCTGACCCCCCAAGTCCTACGTGATCAAGGATATTACAAGTCAGAGTTCTGAGACTTGGTATAACTGCTTCCCTATAAAGGAAGTCATTTTTTTTTTGTTGTGATAGTTTTCAAAGGAAACGAATGCAATGACGCTGAGACATGAGGCTGGGAACATGTTCTTTTTCTCCCAAGAGACTAGATTGGGTGGGCCCATGTTTTCACTTCTGGCTTGGATACCCAGGATCCTATAGTAATATTCTTAACTGGGCAGAGGGAAGAACGAGGGGCAGCATCAAGAATATATAACTGACAAGTGCTAAATACAGTTGTGTATTATGTTTCTTCGTAAAAACAAAACTCTTGACCAAACGGGCAATGCACTAACTAGATACCTTTGGTAAAGTAACTGAAATTGCATATTGGTATTTAATTTTCTGATCCAGACGTTCTATTCTTTTTCTCATTTCACGTGTATCTGAAAGAACAATCAATGCCAAGATGCTAATAAGCTGCCTGTGGAGAGGGCAGGGGGGGAGAAGCAGGGGTCTCCCAGTACTCTTAAAAATGAAAGAAGGACATAAAGGGAAAGAGTCGGACCACAACAGAAACAGTCTATAAAGTTGTAACACAATAAATAGGAAATGCTTCATTTACTTCTTTTATCCTGAGAATGAAATCTGAAGTGTCTTAGCCACTGGTTGGGATCAAACTGTTCTGTCCCACTTCTGTTCTGCTTTCAGAACTGACTATCTTCTGGGGATGAGAACATTTCCACCTGTCACATGGAAGAATTAACTCAGAATAAGATAATTTGGCTCTTAAAAAACTCCAGTGGCAGGTTGCAGCCCTTACAAGGTAGACGGTGAGACAGGTGAGAGGTCTTTGGGGCTCTCTGAGCTTGGTTGGCTTCTTGCTGACATTTCATTAGGTAACTAGTTAGGTAGCTAGTAATGATGTTACCTAGTTTGGTAAGGAAACCTCTGCAAGGAAACAACCAAGCTCAGAGAGCACCAAAGCCCTCATTTTAACCCTGAGCTACACATTGTTGTTGTTGTTGCGAAGTCATGTCCGACCCATCGCGACCCCATGGACAATGTTCCTCCAGGCCTTCCTGTCCTCTACCATCTTCTGGAGTCCCTTTAAGCTCATGCCTACTGCTTCAGTGACTCCATCCAGCCACCTCATTCTCTGTCGTCCCCTTCTTCTATTGCCCTCGATCTTTCCCAGCATCAGGCTCTTCTCCAGTGAGTCCTTCCTTCTCATTAGGTGGCCAAAGTATTTGAGTTTCACCTTCAGGATCTGGCCTTCTAAAGAGCAGTCAGGGTTGATCTCCTCTAGGACTGACCAGTTTGATCGCCTTGCCTTTATTACAACCAGATGAAATAACTCTACTTTGTTGTAAGGTTATATTAATGGAATCTTGTAAATCTGAAAGTGCTTCTCTCCTCCTGTCCCCTTTACAGCCCCAAAACTAGACAGGGTCTCTTCTTCTGAGTCTTTTGCTCTACTCACATTCCGGCTATGGACTAAACTGCCTTTTATCTGTCTGTTCCTTTGTTTGCGATCATTTGCCCCATCTCATTCCCACATGTCATTTCATCAGGTAACTGGGCAATGGAAGAAGAAAAAGCTTCCAACTGCTATCTATCCAAAACTATCATCAGATCAGCTTCTGAGCTCTTGGTGATCATCTGATGGCCTTCCAGCTTGTCCTTCAATCTTTTAGGTCTCAATTAATGCTTGCTGCAGTGGTAATAATTTGTGCCACACTAATCAAGAGGATGGGTTCACGTACCCAGTAAGCTACAACATAGGATGTGGTTGTTACAGAAATCTTGTTCCACTTGGTTATAAGTCATGGTTGATGGCTTAGTGTTGGGGTATGAACCGCCATGATTAACTCAACAAACTGAAGCTTAGTGCGATGAGTGAAGTCGGCTAGCGTCGGACATCATCCTGGGTCCCTTTGAAGTCAAAGATGGAAATCAGATAGATATGGAGAAAGTTGACTTGTTTGGAATTGCCCCTCTGATCTGCCTTGTTTTGCATGCTCAGTTTTGATTGGCCACAATGCAAGCGATCCAGATGTCCAGATGCTTTATTGTTCCCAAAGTTCTGCTAACCTGGAAATGACAAGAATGGACCTGAAATCTTCTTTACAAAAAACAAAGAAGGTCCATGTTAACAAAACTTGGGAAGCAGCAAACAATCTAGGGAGTGCTTTATGTTCCTCTACTCTTGTATAGATTTTGGACCTTCAGTGAATCTGGAGAGAATATTGGCTATTAGCCGAAAAGGAGGGAAACTGGGGTCTTTCCAATATTCCTGTGAGCCAACTTATTAATATCATATTAAAGCAAATGAGTCTCTCTTTTGGCAGAGTGAGAGTTAAAAGCCTTGTTCTGGGTATGAACGGAGAAGTCACTTTTTTTAAAAAAACTCTCTTGAGTTTTAAAAGTTCCTCCTGCCCTGGGGTCGTGAGAAATATAACGAGGGACTTTCTCAACAAGCATTCTGTTTAAGGCCAACTCCTATCTGTTAATTTTATAAATAGTCACTACTCACAAACAAATGTTCTGCTTCTGTTGTCCCTACCCACCCACCCACCCACTTTGTATTGAAGCAGAATAGGAAATTCCTATTTTGGCCAAGGAGAGCTAATAACAGATTTATCAGCTTAGAAGGATGGGAAGAAAAAGTGACTTATAATTTGCTGCTTGGATGGCTTCTTACCCTGATCGGTGAAATTTGCACTTATTAATGTTCGTATCCCAGCAGAAATCCATCAAGTGGATGTCTCAGCCAAGGGGGAAGCACACAGGACTCTCGCTTTAATTTTGTCTTGGTTTCAGATTATATAAGCATCTTACTTTCACAGAGCAAGAGCACCAAATGAAATCCATCTTCATCCTTTAATTCCAAAACGTTTAATAGCTTAGGGGGGGAGGAGGGGACATCTGATTGGAAACCTATGCTCAGGAATTATGTGAAATGCCCCAAATCCTATTTTTGAGATTTGTGTTTTAGATTTTCATATGTTTAAATGATTAATGTCTGGTGGCTGCTGTTGTTTAATTATCTTTTTTAAAAAAAAAAAAAAAAAGATCACGGAAGCTCTAAAATATTCTTGCTTAGTGACTTTTAATTCCTGCTGATGTTTCTCTCGTTTGTTTCTTCCTCTCCATCTTTTTTCTAAATTTTCTAAATTTTTTTTTTTAAGAAGTGGATGTTTCTTCCGATAAACTGAAATGAAGGGCAGTGTATGTATATATTTTAAAATAAGAGGAATGGGTAGGAGAAGCAAGGATGGTGAAGAATCCCACTTGATAATTAGCATAGTCTGCTTTTTCTTACACTAGTGGGAAGTGGAATTCAACATATCTCTCCCATAAGACTTTTTTAAGTGTTCAGAGGAGACCAATCACATGCAATATACGTGCGAACTAGGGCTCCGTAACATCAGGAGGGGGTCCTTAAATTGTCCTGGCTTTGGGATTCAAAGTTGTATGAAAGGATGAGAAGTTGTTTATTTAGTACATTACTATTCCAGGATTGGATCTGGTTGGTATGTGGGGAGATCACAAAGAAATCCCAGGGTAATAGGCTAGAATGAGAAGTTTGAAAAGCTTCTTTTCAAAGAAGTTTGAAAAGGAGAAATTTCCTGACAGTTAGAACAATCTGTGGAACGACTTGCCTCCAGAAGTTGTGGGTGCTCCAACACTGGAGGTTTTTTAAGAATAGATTGGACAACCATTTGTCTGTAATGGTCTAGGGTTTCCTGTTTGAGCAGGGGGGTTGGACTAGAAGACCTCCAAGATCTCTTCTGACTCTGTTGTTCTGTTATCCTGGGAGAAATCAAAAATTAATCACTTCTGAATAATTGACAGGAAGTCCTCTGAAGCTGACCTCAACTCAGAGGAGGCTGAATATTTGTCAACCTTTCCTCCTAAAAGGGGGCATTCCTCATTCTCCTTTTGGTTTTGTTCTTACAGTGCATTCTTGGTTCTTACGAGAAGATTCTCTGGAGGAGGAAGATCAGGTGAGGAGGGATAGCACCCAGCTCCAAACTATAATTCCCAATTCTAATTCAACTTCCTGCCCACTGAGATGCATGTTTCTCTCTGGTACCTAGATCAAGGTCAAGGAGATGAGAAGAGCTGTGACTGATCAGGTGCAGTTTTTTGCCCATAGGATGCCCACAGCAACTGCTCTAGGGCATGGGTGCTGAATTAGCATTTGGAGTCCTTGTTTGTGCTTGTGTGCTGATGATGCATAATTGGCAAAGCTGTCTTTGATTTTTGAAAGTGTCCTTGTATTTCTCCCACTGCTTTTGTCCTAGGCAGCAAAGACAGAAGATTTTGTGCCCTTTGAAAGATTTATCCAAGATTTTTAACTGGGATTGAAGAAGGAACAAGAAGGAAATATAGCATATTCTAAATGCACACAATGTATCAAATCTCTGTAAACCGGAATTTACCCCTTGATGGGCACAAGATTGCACGGATCTCCTTTCGGGTTTTTTAATGAGATTTTCTAACTACATTTCTGATTATTTTCCAAGCGGCCAAAATTGCATCATAAAACCCCACAGAACATTTAAAAACAAGATAATATTAAACAAAAACGAGATTCAATAAACAGATGAGAAGGAAAGCTTCCAATATGTCAGCTCTTGAAAAGCAACAACAATAACTAGAATTCAGCATTCCTCTGAAATTAGCTAAGGGAAGGGGCCAGAGAAAAGCTAGTTCACAAGTGGCCTATCAGAATTCAGAGCTACAACGTAAAATGGCCCTATACACTTGGCGAATGTGTCATAGCTTCATGTGTTTGCACAAATAGTTTTTCTATGTTGGGTTACTGAGATTGTGCCCAAGTTTCTAATCCTAGGTGGCAGCTTTATTACTGGCAGAGATACTGGACTATTACCAGAGGATAATTCTGTGATTGTTTTTTTTTTAATATTTTATTAAGTTTATATAAATGAGGAAAGAGTAGGAACAATACAGGTATGGGGAGGGAAGGGGATGGGAAATTTAGGATGGAAAAAGGGTAGGTACAATAATCTCATACTTTAACAAACAAGCTACCATCCGGATCATAATGGTGAATGAATATAATTTGTATCATACTCAGCCATTTTAAAATAAGATTAATTATAACCATATTACTAACAATTAATAAACAGATAAAATTCATCTATGTAAATAAACGTAAATAGTAAAATCTCAACTAATCATAATTGTCAACATTAACGGTTAAGAATAACTGAAAATAAAGATGTTATCAACCTATGAACTATAACTCAGTTAAAAATCCATCATCTATTCTATAATATTAGATTCTTTTCAGATTCTAACGTGTCTCTAGCCATTGGTAAAATTTTTCCCAAGTTTTAAAATAAACTGAATCATCTTTCTCTTTCATCTCCAATGTTAATCTATCCATTTCTGCACAATCTAAAATTTTAGTAGTTATAGCCTGGTCAGATGGTAGATTTTCATTTTTCTAAAATTGGGCAAATACTATCCTTGCCGCTGTTAAAACATGTAATATCAAATAATCATTCTCTTTACCATAGTTAGGTCTTAATATTCCTAGCAAAAACAATTCCGGTTTAAATTCTATCTGTATTTTCATCATCTTTTCCAACCATCTATGAATCTTAAATCAATATTTCTTAGCATTGGGGCATACCCACCAGGCATGGTAATAAGTGCCTGCCTGTTGTTTACATTTCCAACAAGTATTCGATACATTTTTAAACATTTCGCTAAGCGAACTGGTGTCATATGCCATCTATAAAACATCTTATATAAATTTTCTTTATATGCTGCTGCTTTTGTAAGCTTAATATTTTTATCCCAAAGTTTTTGCCAGTCTTCTAAATCTATAGAATATCCAAAATTCTTTGCCCATACTATCATTGTCTCTTTCACTATCCAGAGGATAATTCTGTGATTGTTAATGTGATGCAATCTGGTCTTTCTTCAGGGGCGTATCTGCTGGAGTGTGGTAAGGCAATTAAAAGCAGTGTGTGGTCTTGGGCTAGAAAAGATGGAACATCCCTGCTTTAGAACCTCCAAAACTAAAAAAAGAAACCAGGTGTGACTTCGGAAATGGAAGGCACCTGCTTCGTGTTTGATTGCCACCACACCTGGTAATTAGGTATTCTCCGGGATCTGGTTCCCCCTGAAATGGATGTGTCAAGCAGGTTGATAAAAGCAGACAACTTCTTTTAATTTTGAATGTTTGCCCTGCCTTTAAATGAGATAACAACTGCAAAACAATGGCATGTATCTGTTCAGATGACAAATGCCTAGAGCTGAACAGAGACTTCTATCCGCATGAAGTGTTTATATCTGGACACAAGTGGGCTGCGCAATGAGAGACATCCAGGCAAAATGCCATGGGTTTCCTTTAAGGCTCAATGGGAGAAAGATCATTTTTCTTGGATCATATTTAGACATTGAGATGTTGAGTAGGCTGCCTCCTTAAATTGGGGGTGCAACCTCCTCCAACTATTCAAGGATTTGACATCAGAACATGCCTATAAATTGTTTTTCTTCTTGGATGTGTCTCTCCACTTTCTCCTGGCCACCAGCTAACCTTGTATTTTTCCACCTCTGCAACTTTACGATGTGTGGACTTCAACTCAAAGAATTCCTCAGTGCTGGCTAGGGAATTCTGTGAATTGAAGTCTACACATCTTACATTACTGACCTAACCATTACACATGGCTAAAAGTCTGTCTGCTGCTTTCAGTTTTCTTTGCTTCAAGGTGAGAACTTTTTGCTAGAAAAGCAGAATAGCCTTATTATCTGTTATCAGGATGAGATGGTGATGACTGCATTCTTTTGATCCTGAAGATCTCTTGCATAACTCAGCTGTCCCAGAAAGTGGCTAGAACAATCAGGCTTAAGGTTCAGGTAGCAGATTAGAAAAATCATTTTGAAAGTCAAAGTCGGTCATCCTTGGATCAGATTAACGGGAAATGATGGAGAGGGTAGGTTGGTTGCTGGTGGCCTTCAGATAGAAGCTGGACATTCATTCAGAATGCCATGCTTTGGTATCTTTACCTACAGTTTGTTTCTGTTGCTCCTGTTCATACGGAGTCCTAGTGGACAATCACTTAAATATGAGCCAGCAGTGTGCTGCAGCTGCCAAAAAAGCCAACACATTAACAGAGGGATAGAATCAAGGTCACGTGAAGTGTTAATACCACTTTACAATGCCTCGGTAAGGCCACACTTGGAATACTGCATCCAGTTTTGGTCACCACGATGTAAAAAAGATGTTGAGACTCTAGAAAGAGTACAGAGAAGAGCAACAAAGATGATTAGGGGACTGGAGGCTAAAACATATAAGGAACGGTTGCTGGAATTGGGTATGTCTAGTTTAATGAAGAGAAGGACGAGGGGGGACATGATAGCAGTGTTCCAATATCTCAGGGGCTGCTACAAAGAAGAGGGAGTCAAGCTATTTTCCAAGGCGCCTGAAGGCAGGACAAGAAGCAACGGGTGGAAACTAACCAAAGAGAGAAGCAACCTAGAACTAAGGAGAAACTTCCTGACAGTGAGAACAATTAACCAGTGGAACAACCTGCCTCCAGAAGCGGTGAATGCGCCAACACTGGAAGTTTTTAAGAAGAAACTGGACAGCCATTTGTCCGAAATGGTGTAGGGTTTCCTGACTGAGCAGGAGGTTGGACTAGATGACCTCCAAGGTCCCTTCCAACTTTATTATTATTGTTGTTGTTGTTGTTGTTGTTGTTGTTGTTATTGTTGTTGTTGTTATTATTATTATTATTATTATTATTATTATTATTATTATTATTATTATTAACTTAGAAGAATACCCAGATTTTTCTCTTAGAAGCTACAGTAAGCACAGCTAGCTTGAGATTTGTTTTTATTAGTAATATGTCTCCCTCGGCTTTTTCATTGACTCATGAGTATACCTTGCCCACTCTAGAGTTAGAAACTCAAGTGTCCTTGATGCAAAGAAAGTTTCAGTGGAGTGTGATGTTTAAAAACTTTATCTGAAATATTTGGAGCTAGGTTCCAAATCATTTGGGTGAAGTCTTAAGCTCCTTCGGCCTCGCTGAGTCTTCGGCACTGATGCTAAAATGCACTGTCACCTTTGCAGATGAGAGCTTTGTAAATCCTGGTGTTCTCTCTGCAAGCTGGATTCAATGACCTAAATCCATGGATTTGTATTCCACCCTCCCCTCCCCCCCACTACCGAACGACTACATGCAATAATGGGTTTGATTTATTCAGCAAGATTAAATCTTAGTCTCTTGCGGGATTCACTGACTACCACTTCTGACATAAAGCATCATTCACCTTTCCTGTAGCAGAGATAATATATGCAAGGCAAGTTTACTTGTGGGAAAATGTTGGTTTTTGATCACGGTGGTCATATCATTCCAGATTGCGGTGATTTCATTTTAAATTTCTTTGACTAAATGTGCACTGTAAGCATAGAACTGCACTAGGTGTGACAGGTCCTCCTCATTTCTGTGTGAGCAAACTGCTTCACCATCCGACATAACTTTCAGCAAATTATGTCCTTTAAAATATGCTTTTAAAATATGCATGTTGATGGGCAGAATAGATAATTTTTTTCTCCCTTCCTCAAAACTCTTGGTTCCTTTCTCAGGCCCAATGCCCCCATTATAATTGCATTTGGGAAAATAAGATAAGGAGATGAATCAGTCCCACCAGAAATACCACTTATCTTCACAAAAAATAATATTCTGCTAAAATTCAGGATTTTTTTTCTAGACAAGAAGTCTTTGTAACTTTCTGCAATAATCCTCTGACTCTTCTAGGGAATGTTTACAGTTTCTTGCCTTTCCCACTATGCTGGCTTCTTCACCCATCTTCTAGTATGCCTTATGAGAGCCTTCATGCCCTGGCACAGGGTAAAGATTTAATGGCTTTTAAACAGTTAGGTGGCTAATGCCTTAATTGGCTATAAAAATTAATCTTCTGTGGATGGGTTTATATAAAAACATGGCATGTGTCCAAGACAACAGAGCAATAAACATAAGATGGTGCCATAACAAGCTCTTAATTACATACATGGCACAAAAGAAGAATCCACTGAGTCAGTAATTGATGTAAGGAAGCAGGTATTTTTTTTGCTGTATGTTTTTTTAATAGCCATTGACTTGCCTACCAGTCTGCCTACTGTCTAGGTTGAGCATCTGAGAACCATGTGCAGAAATCCTATCTTCAAGGAGAACAAGAATGGATAGAAGCCTATCAAACATAAATCCAACCTAGATTTAAGGCGAAATTTCCTGACAGTTAGAACAATTAATCAGGGGAATGACTTGCCTCCAAATGTTATGAGTGCTTCATCACTGGAAGTTTTCAAGGAAAGATTTGTTTGTAATGGTATATGGTCTCCTGCTTGAGGAGGGGGTTGGACTGGAAGACCTCCAAGGTCCCTTCCTACTCTGTTATTCTATATTCCAGGGGTCTCCAACCCCCCGGTCCGTGGACCAGTACTGGTCTGTGGCATGCCAGCAACCGGTCCGCACAAACAAGCAAACATCCACATGATGCAGGGCAGCACACAAAACTACGCACCCTTCAGTCCACAGAAAAACCTCTCTCCATGGAACTGGTCCCTGGTGCCCAAAAGGTTGGGGACGTCTGCTGTATTCTATATGATAATCAGTAACTAACTCCTACTTTTACATTAGAGTCAAAGTATATGGTCAACCCTAAAAATTAATACATAGGAAGAAGATCTTGAAAAAAACCCAGAATAACAGAATAACTGAAGGACCTTGGAGGTCTTCTAGCCCACCCCCCTGCTCAAGCAGAATACCCTACACCATTTCAGACAAATGGTTGTCCAATCTCTTCTTAAAAGCCTCCAGTGATGGAACACCCACAACTTCTGAAGGCAAGTCGTTCCACTGCTTAGTTGTTCTCACTGTTAGGAAATTTCTCCTTAGTTCTAGGTTGGTTCTCTACTTGGTTAGGGTTCCATCTATTCTTTCTTGTCCTGCTTTTGAAATGCATAAGGATCTCCCCATACTCCTAGACAAGTGTGATTATTTGCAACTTAAAAAGTAGGCAGGCTTCTAGAACAAATAAATTATCCATTATGCTTAACAGAGCAGCTATATAGGTAGACAGAAAAAATTGGAGCATCCCTGTTTTGGCTGGGTACCGGTGCAACCGTCATTATGGGAGGTTTATGACTTGTCCTTTCCCCTCTAGCTAAGATTTTTCCCCCTTCTGTTTCTGCTAACATCCCATTCTAATCCATGTCCTTCTATACCTCTTCAAAGAAGCTGATTTCAATTTTGTTACTGCTGTTCAGATCACCAGCGGCAGGAAACCTATTATCTGTCGTTTGCTCCATTGCAAGCAATTTACTTTTGTTCCTGCTAATACTGGAACCTGCTGTGCTGAAATTTTCTCCTGCATTTTTTTTTTCATCTATTCCAGTTCAGTTTGATGGGAGGAGATGACTTTCAATTTTTTTTTCCTCCGAGGAGAAGAACATTTCAGTGAAATTTATGGGCGGGATACGGGGTTTGCACTAACTTCTACTTCAAGGTGGTTGCAGATCATGAGTTGCCCCCTTTTTTAATTTATATTATAATCCTTTCAGTGATGCTCATTGCTGGCTATCAATATATTGAGAGACCCTTTGATTCTTCCACACTATATATCCTATGATACATTCTTTTGTCTCCTCTAGAATGCTTTTAATACAATACAGTAAGATCTTCTTCAAGGTCTTAATAATAATAATGATAAAGTTGGAAGGGACCTTGGAGGTCATCTAGTCCAACCCCCTGCTCAGGCAGGAAACCCTATACCATTTCGGACAAATGGCTGTCCAGTCTCTTCTTAAAAACTTCCAGTGTTGGAGCATTCATCGCTTCTGGAGGCAAGTTGTTCCACTGGTTAATTGTTCTAACTGTCAGGACGTTTCTCCTTAGTTCTAGGTTGCTTCTCTCCTTGATCAGTTTCCACCCATTGCTTCTTGTCCTGCCCTCAGGTGCCTTGGAAAATAGCTTGACTCCCTCTTCTTTGTGGCAGCCCCTGAGATATTGGAACACTGCTATCATGTCCCCCCTCATCCTTCTCTTCGTTAAACTAGACATACCCAATTCCAGCAACCGTTCCTTATATGTTTTAGCCTCCAGTCCCCTAATCATCTTTGTTGCTCTTCTCTGTACTCTTTCTAGAGTCTCAACATCTTATTTACATTGTGGTGACCAAAACTGGATGCAGCATTCCAAGTGTGGCCTTACCAAGGCCTTGTAAAGTGGTATTAATACTTACAGGCATCTCATTTCAAAATAGGAAGTTATTACCCCCTCTTGAGGGATCCACCTCTTATTTATTTATTTTTAATTTCTCATTGATGAAATATCAACAAAGTATCTTGAAATATTAACTATCGACCCTTCTCATAAAAGAGCAATTGATCAATAGCCATAACTTTCAGAAAAGTTTTCTGACTAAAGATCACATGACATCGCTTACATGTAGACGTACAGCACTAGTAGATGGATACTGGCTGTATCCTTGTTCACTTGGGGCAACATCAAGAGATGTTCATGTGTATGAAATGGCCAGATCACAATCCATGCTGAAATTTTTGACGTCCCTCAGACATGATGTTGATCTTGTATTGCCAGCTCAGACTTCCTGTTATATATACTCAAGTGCCTGGAGCTGCCTAAAGCTGCAGATATATTTTCTATTTAAGTACAATAATCAAGTCTGAAGAATGTGAGTTTTTACTCCCTGGGTGATTTCACTGTCCTCTAATTCTATGATGCATAACATGGGATACACCCAATGGATGTACATTCATCCTTGTGCCTTCCTCTGGCTTGTCTCCAGAAGTTGTGGGTGCTCCGTCACTGAAGATTTTAAAGAAGAGATTGGACAGCCATTTCTCTGAAATGGTATAGGGCTCTTCTGCTTGAGCAGGGGGTTGGACTAGGGCTTTTCAACCAGTGGTACGGGTACCACCTGTGGCACATTGGCACCTGGCAGGTGGTACGCGACCATCTTAGAAAAGTGGTAGCGGGGGAGGGGAATGAGCTGAACTGGTGGCAGCACCGCACAAGCCTGAGTGAGAGATGGCTGGAGCTGCAGGGCTGTCAGGGCTCAGTGGAAGCGCCAGGATCAGCGTCAGGCTCCAGCTGGAGCTCGGCGCTGATCCTGGTGCTTCTGCTGAGCCCTGAAGAAGCGTCGATCAGCTGGAATGTTGCAGCATCTCCAGGGTCTTGTGATTTACATTCAGATGCTTGACAACTGATTCATATTTATGACGGTCACAGTGTCCCAGGATCATGTGAAGTGACCAAAACCTGCTGCAACCACCCAGCAGACGGGGGGAATAAAAACCAAACACCCCCCACCCCACTCCTGCTGCCAATCCTCAACAAAAATGCTCACAACAATGAAAACCTCGGACAGGAGGAAGAGCGCCACCGGGCGCTGACTTGCTCGGCTGTGGCCTGGGGGGCACTTTTTTCAGTGCCATTGTAACTTCGAACAGTCACTAAGTGAACTGTTGTAAGTCGAGGACTACCTGTACTTTATCACTTTTTTACTTTTTTTTTTTTTTGGTCATCAAGTTTTTGACACCTTGCTAGGCGACTGGTGGTACTCGGATGTTGCCATATCCTAAAAGTGGTACAATGGGTGAAAAGGTTGAAAAGCCCTGGACTAGAAGACCTCCAATGTCCCTTGCAGCCGGTGGTGGGATTCAGCCGGTTCGCACCACTTCGGCAGAACCGGTAGCTAATTTTTTGTTGCCCAGGCCCAGAATGGACTTCCGGAAGCGGCATCCACACAGAGAACCGGATGTTCACATATTTGAATCCTACCACTGCTTGTAGCTCTATATTTTGTACCATAGAGATCTCTTAGCTATATCTTTGGCATGGAGAAACTGAAGCCATCTATCGTGTTTTGATGCCACTTCGGAGACTTTGTTCTATGTGAGCTTTATGCCAACTGCAACCTGAGCCAAGAACGAAACATGACCATCCAATTAGCCCTGATCTGTGTGCACACCATAACTGCTCAGAAGATAGCAAAGCATTATTTATTCAGTGAGGATAAAGAGGCATAGTTTATCTAAAGCCAAAGCTGGTCTAAACTATTCCTGGAATACTTTTAGGAGAGTGGAGCTATTGCTGAAGGACTAAACAAATTGATTTGAATATAAAGAATTCCAAATTTAGTTTCCAGAGTTCCTGTTAGAAAGAGGGTTGCAGGTAAAGCAGCTGGGAAAAGAATCTGCCTGGTGATTAACATCTCCTGCTTTTTTTCAAATCCTGCCCTTTATATCATCACTGTTTAGTTCCCCTGGTGAATTACAGCTAAGCTTGTAACTAAGCCCCCCAAAACTAAGCTTTTGCTGGGAAGGTGGAGAATTCGCTCTCCCTCGTTTTCTAAAAAAAAAAAACCCTGTCCATATTAATTGCACTGATGTACAGGATGTACCAAATATCAGCCCCCATAAGCCAATTATGATAGGTTTTTATTATTTTTTTTCCCCCAAAGATTATTTTACCACACTTAGGAATATTTAAAGGTCACGCGTCAAGCGAGTAAGGAAATGTGTAGAAGAAAATGGCAAGCAATTTGAACATTTAATGTAATTCATAAAATAAGTTGTATAGGGCAGAGGTCCCCACCCTTTTGGGCACCAGGAACCCGTTCTGTGGGGAGAGGATTTTCTGCGGATCGAAGGGGGCGTGGGTTCATGTGCTGCCTGCATCCCATGAATGGGGCTTTGCTTGTTTGTGCGGACCAGTTGCTGGCATGCCACGGATCGGGACTAGTCCATGGACTGGGGGTTGGGGATCCCTGGAATAGGGAGCCTGGTACAAGTTCCTGGTACAAGCCTAGTACAATATCTCGGGGGTTGCCACAAAGAAGAGGGAGTCAAATGTTGTTGTGGGCAATATGTGACTCTATAAACCGCTTAGAGAGGGCTATAAAGCACTGTGAAGCGGTATATAAGTCTAGGTGGTATTGCTAAGTGCTAAGTGCTATTTACAGGAGAGAGAACTGGAACCAGTGCCTTTGGATCGGCCTCAGCCTGTTCCTAGTCATCAAATTGTAACCAAGGGCTTCTTTGCAAGCACATTGTGTACACATAATAGGAGGTGAGAATTGCTGCAGCCATGTGGAACCACCACTGCAACACTACACTGGCTCCCTCTAAGTTTCCTGGTCTAATACAAAGTGTTGAGTTTGACCTTAAAAGCCCTAAGGGGCTTGGCTCCTAGGTACTTAAAGGGCCATCTCTTCCAAGTCAAACCAGTGTATTTGGTGTTCTGGTCTCATTTGGGACAGGTGAGAGTGCTCAGCCTCTTAAGAGATGAGATCTTTAGAGGCCCAGAACCGATGGTTTTCATGTTCTAGAACAGCCTCTCTTCTGGAGATCCGATTGGCATCTATTAGGATGTCTTTTAAGATAGGTTGCTAAAACAGGATTATTTCACAGGCAGTTTGAATTCATTTCTAAGTGAATTCCCTTAATTCCTTTAATGGGTCTTGAGGATTAAAAATGAACAAATAACCAACAGTACCTCATCAGACCAGATTATTAAATGCATCTTCCAAATTTGACTGAAATAATCCCTGCCACTGAGATGCTCACAAGTAATTGCGTTGAACTAAACATTCCTGTTCCTAAAGACGGTTCCTATCTTTCTTCGGTCCTTCCACAACAACAACAACAACAAAAAGGGCAACTTACATAACACTTTCATTTGTGGGGGGAAAGGAAGGAAAATAAATTATGGGTTCATCGGATTCTTTTTGTTTTTGAAATTGAAGTCGCTATTTGCATCAGAGGAAGGCAACCCTTTAAAACTGGTGGGCACTGGGTTTATTTGGAATTTTAAGAACATGTCCTGGACGCTCCAATAAATGGTCATTTTTGGCTCGGTTTGCCCTTTCATGATACATGTGACCTGTTTGGCCAGTTTGGTCTAGCACAGGGGTAGGCAACCTTGGCTCTTTTATGATTTGTGGACTTCAACTCCCAGAATTCCCGCTGACTCAGGAATTCTGGGAGTTGAAGTCCACAAGTCACAAAAGAGCCAAGGTTGCCTACCCCTGGTCTAGCAGTTAAGGTGCTGGCCTAGATACCAGGAGACGGTGAGTTCTAGTCCCTTCTTAGGCATGAAAGCTGGTTGGGTGACTTTGAGCCAATCACCAGGAGACAGTGAATTCTAGTACTGCCTTAGGAATTAAAGCCAGCTGGGTGACTACGGGTCAGTCACTCTCAGCCCAACCCGCCTCACAAGGTGGTTATTGTAGGGGGTAAAAAGGAGGAAGGAGTATTATATACCAGTGGTGGCGAACCTATGGCACGGGTGCCAGAGGCGGCACTCAGAGCCCTCTCTGTGGGCACGCGCACCATTGCCCCAGTCCTAGGCCTTCAGCTGGGTTTTATAAAACCTTTTCGCTTTAGGCCTCTGCCGCCGTGTGCAAAAAACCCCCAAAAGGTTCAATCAATGAGTCAATTTCAACTTCTCGTGGGAAAAAAAAAGATCTCGCAAAGTTGGAATTGATTGATTGAACTTTTTAATCCCACCCAGTCTGCCGTTACCGCCGCAGCCACACCCATCCAATGGGCCACGCCCACCCAATGGGCCACACCCACCCGGCACCCGACGATGCATAAGTGGGTTTTGGGTTGCAGTTTGGGCACTCGGCCTCTAAAAGCTTCGCCATCACAGTTATATACGTTTGCTGCTTTGAGTTACTCATAAACAAATAGTGCTAGGATAAAAATCTATTTAATAGACAAACAAATAAAATGAGCAGTCACTCACTATCCAGGAAAAAAAAATCAGAGTTTGTTCCTCATGTCTTTCTTGTCTTCTGAGGTGCTTCCTACAATCCACAATTATTTTTAATCTTTTTCTTTTTAGGCAGTAGAACATACTTCTAAACCCAGTAACCATTTTTAAATTCTAAGAGTATTTGTCAGGCCTACAATGATGCTGCATGTCGGTTTCTAATTTCTTTCCTTTTGTTTTAGTTTAGAAAGCTCCTTTAAAAATTATTAGCCAATGAAGGCAAGGATCCTTATGGGCAGGAGAAAAGATGAACTTTCCGTTTATTTTTCTGGCAGTATCTCAAAGCAACACAAGGGAGTTAATGTGACTCTGTTTCATGCTTTCCCCTGAAGTTATTTTGGACCTAATAAAATCCAGGTTTGACTGGCTGAAGTTTTCCCATTTTATTTTTACTTGGTTTGTTCTGAATGCAGTAAGCGAGAGTCCATGCAAAGTGAAATTTAATATCTGGAGAGGAATTACGATTACCCTACTCTTAAGAAAATACAGAGACTGGACTGGCTACAAGTTGGAGAGATTTTTTGCCTTATTTCCACAAAATGTATACAAAAATGGCTACGAAATCTGTGATGCATTTTCTTTGACATCTTCCTTGAGGGCCTGTGTAAAATGAACTGACCGTGTATGAGTAACCTCTGCAATACAGTAATGTTAAGTCCAGGAAGTTTGCACCTGAAATAGCCCTAGATAAAATATATATATATAGCTTAACAATCATGGTTAAAATGGTTGTAAAAACAGGTCTGGTCACATAATGGCTCGGTTTATGACCAGACCAACTTACAATGGAGATACTGGTCCCAATTGTCATAAGTCAAAGCTTACCTGTATTCTGTATTCAGCATTCTACAACAAACCTTGTGAAAGATTGATGGCGACACTGGGAGAATGATGGGAGAAAGATTAGATGTAAACCAGTACAGAGGACAGAGGGGGAAACTTTGTTAATAGCTTATTATTTCATAAATGACAGCTAGGCCTGAGCTATAAAAATCTTGGGACTTCAGGGAATCAGAATATTCAAAGAGAAGCAACCTTAATCATCTCGCCAGTGAATGACAATTAGAGGTCCCATCACTGTTTCTAGATTCCATACTTTATCTCTGGTATTTGTATGAAAATACCTTACTGGAAGTTGGACTTCTTTTTTTGTTCAAAATGTTTTGCTTGTTATCCAAGTAGCTTCTTCGGTCTGTCTGACTGAAGAAGCTACTTCGATAAGCAGCACAACGTTTCAAACCGAAAGAGAAAAAAAGTCCAGTTGCCATGACCCAATTTCCAGGAAACTCTACCTTAGAATTTAAGAATGACTTGAGAATTTTCATTGACATCTTACTGAAGTCTGTATAATTCTTGTTTCCTTGATTGTGCCTTGTCATGGAGGTCTTGACAAACCCCTGGCAAATGGGGCAACTCCAAAGGCCCCCAGAAAGTGGTGATATGGACACTGGATATCTTATGATTGACGATGATGGTTTAAATGTTTTTACAACATGGACCAATGTAAGGATTGGGGGGGGGGTTTATATTATGTTTTTGATTTAGTGTATTGCTGATGGTTGGTTTTAGCAATATCTTGCCATAGGTTTAGCAGAGAGTGGTGAAAGGCAGGAAGTAAATCTGGAGGATACACCAATCTTAAGGCAGTGGGTATTTATGGAAGTGCATGTTATTTTGACCCCCAAACGCCAGAATATAATGGAAAAGGAAGATTGAGATGTTTTCTCCTCCCTTCTAAAGACAAGGAGAAGCTATATTATACCCAACCCTGAGCAAAGTGCTTCAGAATGAATCATTTTCACTTCCTCCTTGAAACCCAGATCCATAAACCTCAGCTGACATTGGAACAAGATATTCATGTCATGCCAGGTATCAAAGACTGAGTGTCAAAGGCAAACCATATTTCTTATTACTCTCAGCTGGGTGGCTTTTTCAAGTTTGGAAGCTGATGTGACTTTGTTTAGCATAGAAGGCTGGAAGGACCAACTTCTTGTGCATCAGGATGAGCACATAAATTTTGTCTATGTGTGCACGGAGTCCTGAACAAATATGACCGATTAAATTTCTTGTGATTTTTGAGATTTTTGCATACTTGTTTCTCAGTTTTCCTTTTCCCTGGATTTCTCCTCTCCCACCTCCATCACTAACGGGGGAGTGTGGGGAGAAGTGAGGGATGATAAGAGATGTGGCAGTAGGGTTTGAAGAATTTGGGAGTTGTGCATGAATTCAGCCTCAGGGACATAGCTAACCCACCCATCGTTTTAGAAGGGGACAGGCATTAACTAGGGGTAGAGGGAGATTATGCAAAATGGGTGGGACTGGGTTGCACACATGGGAATTCCAGCTTGTGTTTTATTTCAAGAGGTGTGGTGTAGTACTTGTTTGTTATTTTTAGTCGGTTAAGCCTTTGTTATGTTTGCATTGGGTTTTTCATTTTTATTTCCCCTCTTCCGGTCGAAAACTATGCTGTCAGGTTTTGTCAAAGAGCTGCCTGATGGGCTACATAAAAGGATTTGTTTGGTTTGGGGTTGTATAAGAGGAACAAATTCTTAGAATGGCTTAGAAATAAGTTGTGGCAATTGTCTTGCAAAACAATAATAATCAAGATTTGTTCCTGTTCAACTGCGATATATATTCAGTTGAAAACTGAAGCAGGAATTCTCTAAGACAGGGCTTTTCAACCAGTGGTACGGGTACCACTTGTGGTACATTGGCACCTGGCAGGTGGTACGCGACCATCCTAGAAAAGTGGTAGTGGGGGAGGGGAATGAGCTGAACCGGTGGCAGCACTGCACAAGCCTGAGCGAGAGANAACTGATTCATATTTATGACGGTCACAGTGTCCCAGGGTCATGTGAAGTGACCAAAACCTGCTGCAACCACCCAGCAGACGGGGGGAATAAAAACCAAACACCCCCCCACCCCACCCCCGCTGCCAATCCTCAACAGAAATGCTCACAACAATGAAAACCTCGGACAGGAGGAAGAGTGCCGCCGGGCGGGCAGGCAGGGGTCTTGCTCTGCTGTGGCTTGGGGGGCACTTTTTTCAGTGCCATCGTAACTTCAAACAGTCACTAAGTGAACTGTTGTAAGTCGAGGACTACCTGTACTTTATCACTTTTTTCCTTGGTTTTTTTTGGGGGGGGGTCATCAAGTTTTTGACACCTTGCTAGGCGACTGGTGGTACTCGGATATTGCCATATCCTAAAAGTGGTACAATGGGTGAAAAGGTTGAAAAGTCCTGCTCTAAGATCTCTCCTGGGACATTAAAGCAATGCACACCGATACATACATACACACACCAACAAACATTCAAACTTTTTCTACCTGTGGTATTTGATTTATTTTTTATTTGTGCCTTTCTGTCAGCCTTGATTTCCAGACACTGCCTGGACAAGTCTTTGCAGATTTCTTGGCAACATCTTCAGAAGTGACTTGCCCTTCTCTTCCTAGGGCTGGGAGAGAGGGACTGGCCTAAGGTCTTGTTGCTTAAGGTGGGACTAAAACTCATGGTTACCTGGTTTTTAACTTGGTACCTGCACTTGTGCTAATTTTTTAAAACGGTGTTATTTGGGCAGGGAGGGGCAGAAACAGCTAAACAGGGAAACCTCTCGTAACTTGATCTCCTTTGAAGTTCAAGATTGGCACCACAAACTGCATTGCCCGAAATGGATGACTAAACTCAACCTCCCATTAGATCAAATGGGAGGAGGGTTCAGCTGCCCTTGAACTCCACCACCTCTGCCATTAAAAGCAGAATTTCTTTTTATACCACATGATAAATCCTCGGTATTTCTTGACACTCTAAAAACTAAAGTGATCTTTCAAGTGTGAAAGATGAAGACATGCTTGTCAATATTATAGAACTCAAATTCAACCTTTTTTTTTTGGCTTCTGTAGGTTCAGCGGAGAGCATATTTTTTATTGTCCTTCACATAATAAATGTGGTGAGCTGCCTAGAATCATTATATGAAATGGGCAGCCATATACGCTCTATACAGAACATAATTTAGCACGATGGTTTGGTCCAGAGATGATATTTTAAAAAACCTGAATAATAATGTAATAGCTATAGGATTAGAAATGGGCAAAAGTCTTTGATTGGGGAGTGAAGAATCCCAGATAATTCCAGAAGATCCTGTCTCGAATGGGTTTCTGCAGGTAGTAGTTGCTCGTGAATGGGGCCTCAGTCTTTCTAAATGGGATTGTCAAATCTGCATTTCTCCAGAACATTTTCTCTCACCTCCAGTCCATGGGGAATCCTCTCCAGACCAGACACTTTTGCAAGTACTTTAGTGGTTTTTGGAAGTTAAACCTCCAGACAAGGTGGAACATTTCATTACCAAATTGTTGAGTTTTTGTCAGGAATAAAGGCAAATATACACGTCCCAGGATTAACATTGCAAGGTCCAATCTGGTTCAGTCACTGGGACCAGAGGTTTAGTCTTCCAAGGTTTTGGATTCGTGCTGGAGCCCATTCTCAAGGAACATCTCTCTACTGGAATAGGTGCTTTGGGCTATTCTATGCATTGAATTTATGTGGTGCCTTCCTATTGACTGATTGGTGTGTTGATGGCCTGGCAGCTTTTTTTGTCAGACCCAAAGAACCAAGAAGGACACGTGGAGTTCCTTCTGAACAGTTCCCTTATTGTTGTTCTCCTACAGACAGAATCTTGCCAAACTAAAGCAATTTCCTACCATAGATGTATTTTGTGAATTGCTAGAGAGGAAACAACCTTCCTCTCTTCCTGCCTATCAGAGATTCCAAGCTCTGCTGTCTTTTGCCTCTTGCAATCCTGGATTATATTACACCACAGTTTTATATAGCCTGACATATAATTTAAAACAGTTTAAAGAACTACCTGCCTTCAGCCCATTTGGGTAGATGTCTTAGTGATTTGCCATTATCTTGTGGAAAGTTTTTTTTTCCAACTTTGTGATCTATCCTATAGCCCTGGAATTTCTTGTAGTCTTCCAAGTACTAACCAGATCCAATCCTGATAGTTCTGATAAGGGATCCTTGGTGTTCTCTGAGCTTGGGTGCTTTTTTGCAGACGTTTATTACCCAACTAGGTAACATCATCAGTGCTACTAAGGAAACAGATTTGGTCTCAGTTTATATTCTACTGGTCTGATTTGTTAGTGTTGATGGGAACGGTCTTGCAGGTTCTTTGGTTGGGCTGTTTACTGTTAGCTTGCTTAGCAGTTCCTCAGTTGGGGTATTGATTACTTATTGATTGTGTTGTAATCTCAGTATTAATCTGTGCTCATCTGGGTCTTGATTGCTGTTGGGGAGTTAGTTCTCAGATGAAAAATATTTAGACAACAAACAATTGCTCTTAGTGTAGATTTTTGCTGGTTTGCAAGAAGGCAGTTAAGGGCGAAGATTACATCACAATATTGTTTCAGATACACTGAGTTTTAGATGGGAAATACTCTGTGGCTAGCATCATTTTCTTCTCAATAAACCTTATACAAAAGATTCCAGGAGATTCCTGCTTGGATAAGAATTATTTTAGTTCAGGCAGAAAGCAAAAATCTTGACGTCTGCTCTTTTGGAGATCAGCCAAAGATGACTCCATACGCTGTGATCATAGTTATGTCGATGAGTATATATATATATATATATTTCTCTACATATCCTTAGACAAGAAGCATCCATTTTTGGAAGCTTCCATATTAGGGCAATTCAGTATTGCAAAGGCAAAAATATCTTCCAGTATGATGAATTGGTGATACTTCATACCCAAAGAGTAAACATACGAGTTGAGTAATTAGAAAGCAAATTGTTTTTCAACAAGGTGGATTGAATAGGAAGTAGAAATGGGACAGGGGCATTTTGGATGAAAGAGAGGGCAACCCTGAGATCATTTTATGACCAATGCACCTCTATTTCAAAACAGAACACTTTGAGTGGAGACAGGAAAGCAAGTATAGGTGGGAAATCCCAGGATGTATCCTATCTAGGAGACATCTTGGTGTCTGTAGGAGATGGCTACTTTCATCAGAATGAGGAAAACAACACAGCAGCATCAGGCCACAAGAACCATCCCTTTGGTACACGGCACGTTGCCACAGCCCAATAAAAGGGGCGGACTTTCATTGGGATACAGTATTTAGACATAATCCTCGTCTTACAACTATTTGAAATTACAGCACCACCGAAAAAAGTGACAACCGGTCCTTCCACTCAAAACCATCACAGGGTCTCCACGCTCCCTGTGATCAAAATTTGGGCGCTTGTCAACCAGCATGTATTATAATGATTATAGTGTCTCTGATCCATGTGATCACATTTTTGCAACCTTCCCAGCTGGCTTCTGACCTGCAAAGTCAAGGGGGAGGGGAACCAGATTCGTATAATGACCATGATTCCCTTAGCAACTGCAGTGATTCGCTTATCAACATGGCAAAAGAAAATCATAAAATCGGGCGCGATTCACTTAACAACAATGTTCAACAATGAAAATTCTGGTTCCCATTGCGGTCATAAGTAACTTACAATTGTTCATTTAGTGACCATTTGACGTTACAACGGGACCTAAAAAAGTGACTTGGGACCACTTTTCACGCTTATGACCATCGTAACATCCCCACAGTCATGTGATTTACATTCTGATGCTTGATGATGATGATGATGATGATAATAATAATGATAATAATGATAATAAAGTTGGAAGGGACCTTGGAGGTCATCTAGTCCAACCCCCTGCTCAGGCAGAAAACCCTATACCATTTCGGACAAATGGCTGTCCAGTCTCTTCTTAAAAACTTCCAGTGTTGGTGCATTCACCGCTTCTGGAGGCAGGTTGTTCCACTGGTTAATTGTTCTAACTGTCAGGAAGTTTCTCCTTAGTTCTAGGTTGCTTCTCTCCTTGCTTAGTTTCCATCCGTTGCTTCTTGTCCTGCCTTCAGGCGCTTTGGAGAATAGCTTGACTCCCTCTTCTTTGTGGCAGCCCCTGAGATATTGGAACACTGCTATTGTGTCCCCCCTCAGTCACATTTATGACAGTTGCAGGGTCCTGGGGGGGGGGGTCATGTGATCCTCTTTTTGTGACCTTCCGACAAGCAAAGATTTCCTTAACACCATGTTACTAATTTAACCACTGCAGTGATTCACTTAACAAATGTAGCAAAAAGAAAAAGTCGTAAAGTGGGGCAAAACTCACTTAACAAATTTCTCACTTAACAACATAAATTCTCCCTCCCGTGGTCATAAGTTGAGGACTACCTGTATTGACTCATCATCCTGTTCCCCCTTGCCCCTCCCTGCGTCTGGCACTGCTGATTGGTCGGAAGGCGGGACCAGAGCAAACCCCATTGAGTCACTGTTCCCTTTTCAACACCCCATCATCATGAAAAAGTCCTGGGATGTAGCAGAACAGCCTCCCCTCCCAAAAAAAAGCTATTCTCCCCTCCACCCAGAAAACCTAGTCCTTTCAGAGATTCACGCCATGAAGGTCACCAGAAAGACTGCCCATCCCCACCCACCCTGTAAGTAAAAATAAGCTTGGAGCTACAGCGGTTGAAGCTATTTCATACTGCTGAGTGATTAAATCCTCTTGAGTTAGTCTAGCGGGTGCAGTCACTGAATGAGCCTCGTTCTGGATTCTTGTTTATTCACAGAACACATTAGCAAGGGCCTGGCGTTAATCACACTGAATTAAGTGGCACGTTAAAACTGTTAGGTAATGCTCAACGTAATCTTCTCTCTGGAGAGAAGCCTGAAGTCTCCGATGGGAGCAGCTGTCCGTGTAAGCAGGCAGGAGCCAGGAGGAAAGTTTCTGGAGCTGCTGTGGTGGGTCAGACAGTACAATTCCCCACCAGCTGCATTGTGCTTTACTCGCTTCGTGCGTCCCAAAAAACAAACAGAGAGAGTAACAGTAAGGTGAATCCTTACTGACTTGGTACAGTAATGTACCAAGTAGAGCACAATTCTGCTCTTCAGGAGATTCCTCTCCTTTCTCCTTTCTTCCTTCTCCCTTTTCTCCTTTCTCCCTTGTTCCTTCTCCCTTCTGTTTCCCTTACTCCCTTTCTCCCTCCCTCCCTCCTCCCATCTTTGATTCCTGGCTACTGCCTAGTCAGATCCAAGCACTTTTCTTGACAATATCTTTGGAAATGGTAGCCCAGAGTCACCAAGCTAGCTGGCTTCATGCCTAAAGCAGGATTAGAACTCACGATCTCTTATTTTTAACCTAATGCCTTTAATCACTACACCAACCTCCCCCCCGAGAAATATTGAGTTAAAAAGACAAAGTGCTTGAAAAGTGGAACCTTGTGAAGTTCCAAAACCTAGCTGAGTCCTAAGGATCCTATCCCTGGTTTGACTCAACTATGTTTATTGGATAAACAAGGCTATAGTTGCCACCCTCAACGATTTCAGTTGGATCTCAGAACAAACCAGGAATGTTCTGGGAAACTGGGTATGTCTAGTTTAACGAAGAGAAGGACGAGGGGGGACATGATAGCAGTGTTCCAATATCTCAGGGGCTGCCCCAAAGAAGAGGGAGTCAAGCTATTCTCCAAAGCGCCTGAAGGCAGGACAAGAAGCAACAGATGGAAACTGACCAAAGAAAGAAGCAACCTAGAACTAAGGAGAAACTTTCTGACAGTTAGAACAATTAACCAGTGGAACAACCTGCCTCTAGAAGCGGTGAATGCTCCAACACTGGAAGTTTTTAAGAAGAAACTGGACAGCCATTTGTCCGAAATGGTATAGGGTTTCCTGCCTGAGCAAGGGGTTGGATTAGATGACCTCCGAGGTCCCTTCCAACTTTATCATTATTATTATTATTATAAATGCTAAGCCAAGAAGAAAATACGGTTTCTGCCATAAAACTATGCTCATTTATTCTTTGACTCTTTTGAACGAAGACAAATCACACCACTGGCACCTAAAAACACCTGATCTTACCATAGCATTATTAAACTGCTTTGCAACTGATCAGGAAGAACTGTTAACAATAATAATAAAAAAAAAATCTAGAAGAGGAGAAAGCCTAGAGAAAAGGGAGAGACGGAAAGAAACATGGCACTAATTTAGCGACATTGGCAGGATCTGAGACCCAGAAGACCGCGCCAGAGGCATCGAATAAAACATGAAATCCGTGTTAGCTAAAGTTTCACTGGAGCCGAGCTCAAAAATTGTACGTTTGCTTTTTTTGACAGAGAGGTGGAGTGTCTCCAAGATAAATTTCAGTAGCAAAATTGTCCTCTATTTACGTGGTTTACCTTGGGCAGGCAGAGCTAAACAGATGGTCGACCTTAACTGAATCGAGAACCCTGGCTGACCCTTTAATGCTCTTGACGTGAAGGATGCTTTTGAATCATGTGTTGCCTGCTTCTTGGGTTCAGCTTCGCTTCTCCCATGACAGCGCAGAGTTGCCCTCTTCTTCCTTCCTTCCAGGGACTTCTTAAACTCAAAGCTGAGGGAATGAGTATCTGCTATCAGTCGGTCTGGAATTAAAGCTTCATGCAAGTTACAAGGGGAAGCTGAACCTTAGACAACTTAATCGGGGGGGGGGGGTCGCAGAAAATTAGAATTCAGAGAAGCGAATATCCTAAAAATATCCTATGCTTTAAAGAAGTAGAACAAGGAAGAAAATGGGGTAAGATAGAAAAATTGGAAGAACGTGGGAGGTGAAAATAAAAAAAATCCTGTGGTTTTATAGAAGCCTAGAAGATTGGCAGAGTTGCAATCCAGCATTGAAGGGCACCAGGTTAGAGAAGGGTGTTCCTGGTTAACTTTCCAATTCTTGATTTTTTTTTTTATTTTTGGGTGGGGCACCTGTCAGTTTCGGTCTTCTCCAGTGAGGAGTTGTCTTTGCAATTATTTGAAGAGTTTATTTTTAATTTAGTTCCCCTGCCCTGTCCACCCATCCTGATCCATGATTTTGAAGGTACTGATTAAGTCCGCTCCTTCTTAACTTTTTCCTATTTTTTTTTTTTTTTAAAAGAAGGTTTGAATTTCCTGGCTGTGTGAGCATCAGGAAACGGCTGATTAAACACTTAGAAATTTGAAAAGACATCTTTGACTTAAGTGTCAGTTTTGCCCTTTTGAAAAGTGCTTACATCTTTAATGCTACATCCAGGGTTGCCAGAAATATGGGTGTATTCTTCAAATGGCATTTCCTGTTTATGAGAATGTAAGTTTTTTTTTCTTATTATAAAAGGAATTCTTTTATGAAAGCTATATCTTCCAATACAGTCCTGTACCCAGTGTTTATATCTGCTGGCTCCTGATTCCAACAGTTATGGATTCTGCCTCTTTCCCGAAAGCAGAGCTATGTTGTAAAATATTTCAGATTCTTTCTGACATACATTTCCGTGCAAAAATAACAGTGTCGCTCAAAACGTTGTATGAAAAATGCTTATATCCTTGGCTAAGACATGATTAGACTCTAGCCTATTCCTTCTCTTCCCGGTAACATCTCCCTGCCAAGCAGCTGGTGATTCCCCCCCCCCCCACTCTTTGTGTTCCAAGTAATCAGTAATCCATGTAATGATGTTTTATATATCCAAATTGGAATGGGGGAAATATTCAGAACATGTTGGCATTCTCTCTCTCTCTCTCTCTCTCTCTCTCTCTCTCTCTCTCTCTCTCTCTCTCTCTCTCTCTCTCTCTATCTATCTCTCTCTCTCTCTCTCCTCTCTCTCTCTCTCTCTCTCTCTCTCTCTCTCTCTCTCTCTCTCTCTCTCTCTCTCTCTCTCTCCAGTATCTCTCTCTCTCTCTCTCTCTCTCTCTCTCTCTCTCTCTCTCTCTCTCATCTCTCTATCTCTATCTCTATATATCTCTATCTCTATCATCTCTATCTCTATCTTTCTCGATGATAGATAAAATTTGGAGAACACCCATCTCCTTCACAGAGCAATTCTGGATGGTGTACAATTAAAGCATAAAAACATTCTGATAGAAGGCAGATAAAACAAGGGTAAAATAAAATTTAAGGTGCTAACCAGGCCCCAAGGTTGGTGCTTCTCTGCGTCCTGCCCCCCCCCCCCTGGTGCTAGTCGGCAGAGCCAGGTTTTCAGACACTTCTGAAAGGTTAGGAGAGTGGGGGTCTTTCTCACTTCTGGGGGGAGAATACTCCAAAGGGTGGGGAGACAGCACAGAAGGCTTTCTTCCTGGATCTCCCTAGTCAGAATTATTTAGCAAGGTCCGTAGCAGACCCTCCCTGCATGACCAGGTAGTGGGACGAAGACGATTCTGCAGGTAGCCTGGCCTCATGTGATATACAGCTTTAAAGGTCACAACCAACACCTTGAATGGGACCTGGAAGCAAACTGGCGCCCAATGCCGCTTGCACAGTGGAGGTGTTATGTGCACTGCCCTTGGGGAGCCCGATGTTGCTCATGCAACTGCCAGCTGAAGCTCCTGCATACTTTTCAAGGGTAGCCCCATGTAGAACACATTGTAATAGTCTAGACGGGGGATGTCCAGGGCATGAGTGACCATGCAGGGAGCCTCCCCATACAGGATAGGGTATAACTGGCAAACTTGAGCAAAGGCCTTTCTAACCAGGATTGCCACTTGCTCTTTATTAGTAGTTCTAATAATGATGGGCATTATGACAAATGTCCAGTGCAATATAAATGAGAATCCTCCAGATACATCCCTGGGTATACCGCCAGTCCACAAACACACAGAAATATCCATGGGATTCTCCCAGGCAGTTCATGTTCAGAAAAAAGATTGACCTTTGTCTTATAAACTTGTGGCTTGTCTTTTGACCGCGTGACTAATCCAGTGGGAACCTCAAGCATCGAGTCCTCAGCTTTGCACATGAAACACAGATCTCGGAGTCCTAGTGGACAATCATTTAAATAGGAGCCAGCCGTGTGCTGCAGCTGCCAAAAAAGCCAACACAGGCTGGGCTGCATTAACAGAGGGATAGAATCAAGATCACACGAAGTATTAATACCACTTTACAATGCCTTGGTAAGGCCACACTTGGAATACGGCATCCAGTTTTGGTCACCACGATGTAAAAAAGATGTTGAGACTCTAGAAAGAGTACAGAGAAGAGCAACAAAGATGATTAGGGGACTGGAGGCTAAAACATATAAGGAACCGTTGCTAGAATTGGGTATGTCTAGTTTAACGAAGAGAAGGACGAGGGGGGACATGATAGCAGTGTTCCAATATCTCAGGGGCTGCCCCAAAGAAGAGGGAGTCCAGCTACTCTCCAAAGCACCTGAAGGCAGGACGAGAAGCAACGGGTGGAAACTAACCAAAGAGAGAAGCAACCTAGAACTAAGGAGAAACTTCCTGACAGTTAGAACAATTAACCAGTGGAACAACCTGCCTCCAGAAGCGGTGAATGCACCAACACTGGAAGTTTTAAGAAGAAAATGGACAGCCATTTGTCCGAAATGGTATAGGGTCTCCTGCCTGAGCAGGGGGTTGGACTAGATGACCTCCAAGGTACCTTCCAACTTTATCATTATCATTATTATTATAATTCAAATGGGGCATTCCCATCACATTTACTTTTTGCTTTAAATTTAAAAAAAGCAAGTTGCTAGTCCTCATGGCAGCAAAGATCAGTTGGCAACTCTGTGACTGAGTAACCAAACCTCTACAGCTGAACAGAGTCCAGATTATAGAATAAAGAAACTATGGCTTCATAACCCTTGCTTAGCATCTCTCTCCTAGGGTCAGCAAAATCAAAATCAACAGTTATGTAACTGTGTTCAATTAATATAACGAATGCCAATAAACCAAGGCATTATGACAATTAATGCTAATTTATCCAGGTCTTTATAATAGGGTTTTTTTTACAATTAATGTTAATTCATCCATACATTATAGTTTATTGTAGTTAATGTTAATATGCTGATAAAATATGCCGCCTTATTCTCAATCACCAAACCAAGAAATTATCATGCCATTAATTTAATCACTGCAACTCTTAAGATTTATGTCATTAAATCGTGGTTTTACATTTTGTGCATTTTATTCTCTGTGATTGCAAAAGAGTCGTGGCAGCTGTGACAGTCTAACCCAGGGGTCTTCAAACTTGGCCCTTTTATGACTTGCGGACTTCAACTCCCAGAATTCCTCAGCCAGGCATGTGTGCCTGGCTGAGGAATTCTGGGAGTTGAAGTCCACAAGTCATAAAAGGGCCAAGTTTGAAGACCCCTGGTCTAACCTATTGCATTCACTCTGAGATGACCTGTAGCAAGAAGCAATTTTCCAGCCAAGAAATGTCTTCCTTTCAATGGAGGCTCATTACGTGAGAGAAAACGATCATCTCTTTGTTCTGTATATCATTTGGGACTGGCCTATCTCATTCCCTTAACTTCTGTGCACAGCCAATCAAGTAGGGTGGTGGTCTATCCTCCAAAGATGAGCAGCAAATCAATCAATCAACCAATCAATCAATCATATACAAATTGTTACTATCTAGGCCTGTTCTAATCATAATCTATGTCTTAATTAGGACTGGATCCTGGGGCCTCTCTGTTCTCGGTCCTCAGCGCCAGTTTTTGAAGCGTTGTTTCTGGCTGAGGTTTGTTGTGGGGAAAATATTAGATCCCATCGTCTTGCACTACTAGAAGGAAATAGAATAAAGAATTTGGCTGGAATCTCAACACACACACACACACACACACATCCACATTGTGGAAGGAAAACACTGACAGAAATAACGCTCACTACCATCTATGGCTTTAAAGATTGAAGCTGGAGTTTATAACAGTTTGCAAAACAAGTTAACAAGCTTGCTAAAACGCCAGAAAATGTACAGAATAAGAAAATGATGAATTTAATCATTCTATCCTTTCTTTTTAAACCATTGCTGCCTTCATTTTCCTTTAATTGACCCCATGTTCTCATGGTCTTAAGGGGAGATATATGTGACATCATCAGATGGGGAATGCAAATGTCCCAACTTTGGGTTCCGACTTCTGGCAAAGTCAGTTGGCACAGTTTGCTTGGCACTGGCTGTTATCAGGACTGTGGTTATGCACCATTGGTTTACTGCCAAATATGGTGCAATTTGGGAATTCGACCCATTCTATGGTATGCAGTCAGTAGAGCCAAACAGGGTCAAACTGGCAAGCCTGTACTATGTGCTCACCCTTTTCTCTTTGTCCTTGTATAGTATCAAATTTACTGACCTCTTTTCAAAGGTCAGGAACTGACTTGGGTGCTAAAGGCAATTTCTTCCCCAACCTGATGCTTTCTGAATGTGTTGGACTTCAACTCCCAGGATTCTTAGCTAGCAAGAAGGCCATTATAAAATGATAGAGAAGGGAAATGCAGGAACAATCAAGGAGCTTTGCTTTTTTTATGACTCTGGAAATCTCCTATAAGCATGATTCCTGAAAAAATGGATTGTGTGGTATTCCATCATTTTGACTTGGGAAGCTAATGAAGACTGTATCTCCAACTTTGTCATTTTGGCCAATACTTCTGTCTAAGGATCAGTAGATCTTCTGGTGGAAAGTAAGCCTGTTTTTAGGTACTAAAACCTAAAAGGATACAGGAGCAGTTCTCATTGTCCAATGCTCTGTCTATAAATACTAAAAATCCACAACGTTCAACGTCAGCCAATTTTCAGGGAAGCCGAGTTCTTACTTAGCCTTCTAAGTGTGTTGTCCAGGACTTGGCTGCTTCTTCCTGTTAAGTAAGTCCATCTGAGCAACAAATCTGAATACGTTGCAGATAATGTAGGTTGCAGATCACGTGAAGTATTAATACCACTTTACAATGCCTTGGTGAGGCCACACTTGGAATACTGCATCCAGTTTTGGTCACCACGATGTAAAAAAGAAGTTGAGACTCTAGAAAGAGTACAGAGAAGAGCAACAAAGATGATTAGGGGACTGGAGGCTAAAACATATAAGGAACGGTTGCTGGAATTGGGTATGTCTAGTTTAACGAAGAGAAGGACAAGGGGGGACATGATAACAGTCTTCCAATATCTCAGGGGCTGCCACAAAGAAGAGGGAGTCAAGCTATTCTCCAAAGCGCCTGAAGGCAGGACAAGAAGCAACGGATGGAAACTAATCAAGGAGAGAAGCAACCTAGAATTAAGGAGAAACTTCCTGACAGTTAGAACAATTAACCAGTGGAACAACCTGCCTCCAGAAGCAGTGAATGCTCCAACACTGGAAGTTTTTAAGAAGAGACTGGACAGCCATTTGTCCGAAATGGTATAGGGTTTCCTGCCTGAGCAGGGGGTTGGATTAGATGACCACCAAGGTCCCTTCCAACTTTACTATTATTATTATTAATGTGTGAAATTGTCCAGATTGAGAAACTCACAGACCTTCTACGTGTGGGCAATTTCTGCAAAGAGTAGCATTTCCTCTCTGAAGAGATGACAAAGAGGAGATAAGGGTTTCTTTCAGTGACCTCTGTTGACACATGGCCAGTGGCCATTCTGAAAACAGGCCATCTCCAGTCCCTGGATGATTTCTGCTGTCTTTCTCTGCATATTGCTATCTCTTGCTCTCCGACTCAGATTGCTGGGACTATCGTCATTTAACTTGAATCCCAGCCAGTAAACTGGAAAGTTTTCTTCAATTCCTGAGGGTATAAATATAAATGTACAAATATAAAAGAAGCTGGGAACAACAACCAGACATGATTCTCTTCAACCAGAGAAGATCGCCTTCCCAGGCTGCTGATTCCATGCAGCTTTATTTACAAAATACTTTCTTAAGAGGATAGTTCTCTTTGAGTATTTTTCTCTTGCGCTCAGACTGCAGCTGTGAATACACACAACACACAGAACTGATGGGAACCGATCTGTGGAGAACAAGTGCCTGAGAAAAATGTGCCACTGGAATGTGGATGTGTGCACGCACACGTGCCTGCACGTGCACACATTTACAGATGTGGTATGCAACTTTTCTGAGTGTTGTGGCAGAGGCTGTACTCTGAAAAATATAGGGGACGGGGCCAGTCCAAAACTAAGTTTGAATTCATTTCATTCATCTTTCTAATTGATCATTTCACAACAATAAAGGTCGCACCCAAACACATTTGAAAGCATCCTGAGAATAAAGAAGAAGAAGAAAAATGCAGGAGGGGAAGACTTAACAGAAAATTGAAGGTTAGATTTTGTACAGTATTCATGTTTTTGGAAGAAGGGGGATTGCCACCCAGCAACCAAATCCTCACTTACATATTCCCTCCCCCCTCCTCGGCATCCTGGCTCTTGAGTAATCTCAGGCAAGGGTCCAGATTAATTTCTCCCAGGTGTGTGGGAAGCTCACATTTTAAGTTTTCTCATAAGAGTAGGAATGTCTCAATGTGGGAGATAAATTGGTGGTATCGCCAGAATAAAGAGAAGCTACTGAAGGAAGTTCTCAGGAGTGTCCAGCCTTGGTCATTTTAAGACCTGCTGGCATGCTGGCTGGGGAATTCTGGGAGTTGAAATCCATAAGTGGCCAAGGTTAGACACCCCTTGTGTACTTGGCCAACCTGTGACTTGACTGTAAACTCCAAGTTACAGTTACTACGTTCCATGATGTGGCATAAACAATTTATAGAAAATAAGTCAGGAAGAAAATGCATTATGGCTGATGTTGAATGTTGTGGAATTTTTAGTATTTATAGATGGCAGCATTGGACAACGAGAACTGTTCCTGTATCCTTTTAGGTTTTGGTACCTAAAAACAGGCTTACTTTCCCCCAGAAGATCTATTGATCCTTAGACGGAAGTGTTGACCAAAATGACACGGTTGGACAACAGACATCTTCCCTTGCTGATGAAAATAAATCCATTTCACATACAGTACATAGTTCTTGCTCAGCTCTGGAATACGGATCCTTTGCTTTCTCTCCCACCTGTCCTATTTCTTCAGCCATCTCAAATCTCTGGATTGTTAACCCACTGGATTTCTCCTCAAGCCAGGATTTCTTAAGGTCTTATATTCTTAAAATGGAGTAAGCTATTCTTAGTGTTCAACGGTATCGGTTAATCTACTACCTTGTCGCCATAGATGAGTTGTACCATAGCTGTTCAATGGAGGAGAAGCTTTGTGGGACTTTGAGTATGTGCTTCAACAGCTACGTTGTGTGAGCTGTTAAGGTTGGTCTAATCCCCGCCTTTGTTTTAGTTGCCTCTTGAGGCGCTTGGAATCTGGTGCTTTCCTGAGAAACCAACTTATCGCTTTTCCGCAGAGCTTCCTGCCCAGAAGTTGCAAGACATGGCCAGGAAATCGGATAGAACATCTGGTGGTTGGAAGGATGCATATCCAAGCAGCTTATAAGGAATTTAAAAATATCTGCGTCTCCATGAAAGGTCATTGCCCTAGGAGATCTTGCTTCGTAAGAACACCATTGTTGCAGGATGCAAAGTTACACAATGACGAATAAAGATTTGGAAGGGTGACCCTTTTGTTGTCTCGAGCATTGATCTCCAATTTAGCATTTATTTAATCCTTGTTCCCTGGTACATAGCAGGAGGAGCTGGGATTCAACAGGAAGTCATTTGCTTTCTGTACAGAAGGTCCCAGTCTGAATTCTAGGGTAGGCAGTTAAAAGGTTTAATGTGCAAGTAATTAGGATTATCTTGGAAAATAAAAGTTACAGCCCGACAAGTCTGGAGATCACAAAGTCTACAAAGTTGAGGCGATTCATCTATATCAAGACTTTGAGCCCCAGTCTGCATGCAGCCATCCAAAGTTTTGGTTGTTTGCTCCCAGAATTCCTCTAGAAATTGTCACCCTTTATGTTTATTATGTTTATTAATTAACACATTTATTTAACTATAGTGCAATATATAAATATTTAGCTGATTTTAATAATGGTTCAAGGTAAATGCAAATTATATCTGGTGCAGTATTGATTCTAGATCCATCCACTTGCTTTTTCCAGTGGTACCTACTTTTGATAGGAGAGCATCCACTTATTCCAGGTTAATGGCTGATGCAATCCTCACTCGTTCACTCATTCTCAGATAGTGAATAGGACAAGGCCCCATGAAGCCAGAAGTCTATGGTAGTCCAGAAATAATGGAATAATGCAACTGGAAGACAACCAATATTGTCAGAGCCTCTTGCTGGTATCTAAAGATATCCAAGTCTGGAATTTGAATTGCTAAAGAATCTTGGAGCTATCCTGCAATTTTGTTTCTGTATTTCTATAGAAACTATTGTGACCATGTTTCAGGATTGGTTTTAACTTTCTTTGGTTTGGGGCATTCCCTACTGGTGATCAAGATCTCTAGACTTTGGTATAAGCTCTTATCTGCAGTCCAGTTATTCTTGAAGAAGTTAACCTCCCATTCAACTATTGTGTACTGTAGAGTTGGGAAACGTATGGCTAAATCTTAGTTAATTGGACCAACCCTGGATCTCAGGACCAACCCTTGATCTCAGAATCTCTGTCTCTTCCTTGTCGTCAATAAAATAATGACTATATCTCAGTGCTAGGGAATTCAACACTTAAACAGGTTGGGTTGTTCTTGCAGTTATATTGGTAATGAAGCAATGCAGAAACATTTTTGAGTATTGTCTTTTCCACTGTATAACATCTCTTAGGTGTTCTCCTGATGTGGACACTTGTAAGAGTGAATCTCTGCAGCACGAAATACTCATTTTGCTATTCAGTGATGGTTTGTGCATCTGAAAACCCCTGGATTTCTGGCCGATGGGAAAACTGGCATATACAATGGCTGTTTTTAAAGCTTCTGCCACACAGTTGTGTAGCCATGAAGTCCAACCTGAGAAGGATGGTGAAAAATTGTAACTTTATCAACCGTTTCATTCTAATAAGCTGAGCCGTTGCCTCCAGATAAGGAGGAACGTGAAATTAGAAAGCTTCCACTGGTTCCAGAGCTGATCTAAAGGTGAAGAAAAATCATGGTCTCTCTGCAGCTTGAGAGAAGTGGAAAACAAAGCACAGGTTAGCCCCAGTTCTGTATGGCCCACCCAGGATGCACCTGAGCTGCCTCTTTCATGATTCTGGGATCATCTACCAAAAGGAAATAACTTCTTAAAGTGGTTCATGAGTAGTCAAATGTCCCATATTAAACAAGGTTTCCACCCAACCCCCTCCTCCAAATCCATTTCCTGTCTAAACCAGAGACATTGTTTAGACAGGAAGTGGGTTTGGGGGGGACGACTGGTGGAAACCTTGTTTAACATGGGGCATTTGACTACTCTTGAAACATCTTCTTTCTCAGGAAAACAACAGTTAACAGCAAGCAGCCTGATTTCCCATGATGGAAACTGTTCATTCATATGGATACATTTATACATCCTGCATGGGCACTAATGTTCAGCATGAAGGACGTTCACATTGGTTGTATAAAATCCCTGCAGGACTCTTCCACAGAAAATCAGTTTGTGGAAGGTCATCCCAGCCCTACGTCCACGTCACAGGATCATCCCTCGTGTGGCCCTCTTGTTCTGCTGCTTCTGCCCCACTGATTTTGAGACGGCTTGTGTCAGATGTTCTACCAGGATATTATCTCCTCTGTAAGACTAAGCACATGTCTTATTAAAAGCTAAACGTGTCAGCTAACAGAAGATCTTTCAAAAAAGAGCTCAAACTCTCATAGAGTCAGAAGTAAGCGCTGGGGAGGTCATAACAGTGGGTGGCAACCATGCCAGATAAACATATTTGTGAAATGGTATTAATGAGCCTGGCTTGTTGATTTTGAATGCCTGTGCTGTTTAATGGGCTATTAAACCAGATTGTTCCTTTATTTGAAGATAAATAATGCAAAAAATATGCTACTTCTCTTTCTCTCCAATGAACATTTATTTGTATTCCATCAATACATTTTTGTAGACCCCAGAAGTGTAGATAAATAGATTCTCTTTGAGGTGCTATGATGAGCTTCCACATTTCAAAATCTATCCCTGAACCACCATCTATTGTAGGCAAAGTTCTATGCTTGGATTGGAATTGGAAGATCAGAGAGATTTCACAGAATAACAGAATCGGAAGGAACCTTGGAGGTCTTCTAGTCCAACTCCCTGCTCAAGCAGGAGACCTACACCATTTTAGACAAATGGTTGTCCAGTCCCTTCTTAAAAGCCTCCAGTGTTGGAGCAACCTCAATTTCTAAAAGGCAAGCTGTTCCACTGGTTGATGGTTCTTACTGTCAGGAAATTTCTCCTTAGTTCTAGGTTGCTTCAGTTTCCATCCGTTGCTTCTGATGATGTTACCTAGTTTGGGTAATGAAACGTCTGCAAGAAAACAAGCAAGCTCAGAGAGCACCAAGGACCCCTCATTTTAACCCTGAGCTACATTCTCCTTTATTGGCAACTATGGTTAGCCAAGAAGTTCCCAGGTAGGGTATGAAATGAGTGGGACCATGGCTGTTCCAGTACCACAGGTCTCTTCCTTTGCTTCCAATTGCATCTTGCCCCTAAAAGAGAAAATACAAGGACTTAATCTCAAACTAGGAATTGTTATGTTAGGAGGGAAAAGTGGAAGCAATGATGTTAACATTAGCAACTCTCTTCATGCTGCTTTCAGGCATGACCTGTTGGTCTCTCTTCAGAAGAACATTCTTCCTCTCTGCTAGTCCTCCTCCTGCATTGCCACCGAATACTCCAGAGGGGCTCCAGGTAGCTTTTACTCTGCTGACCTCAAAGGATTGTCCTGCTCAGGTCTCCATCCTTGGAACCCCTCCGACTTGGAATTTCCTACTCTGACCTGTTAATATTCCTTGAGACTTGCCTTCTGGTTCATGTCATCAGATTTGCTAGTAACAACGCCTGCTTTCTGTTGCTTACCAGACAAATCACATTGACAGGTGGCCTTTATGTTATGAACTATCTCCAAGGAAACAAGTAGCACATCTTTATTTTTGCTAAAATAAGATTTTAAAATTCAGGGAGGGAGGGAGGGAGGAAGGAAGGAAGGAAGGAAGGAAGCTTCCCACCTCCCCACTTCCATTTTGCCGGGAAAAATCTATAGAAATAAACAACCATCAGTTTCAGAGAGAACCAAAGAGGAATAGTAGATTGCTGTTCGTACTAGTGTTTTCTCTTGTCCCAAAGTCACCTCGTTTTCCCTATCTGTACCTTCCAAGCAGGATGGACCCCAATTCTTGTCATTCCCTCATAGGGTAGAACAAAGTTTTCTAGACATATTTTCCTTCATTCTGCAAAGGTAGCCAATAATGCCGAGGGTCATTTTATTGCTGTCATTAACAAGGAGAAATGTGTCATTGGGTTTCTTTTGTGGATAGGAAAAGGGAAAGTAGTTTTTGCTGTGGTTTGTTGTAGATGTAAATTCCACCTTCCCTCCATGAGCTCAAAGCTCTGTGCGTAGCTTCTCTCCTCCTCATATTTCTTCACAACAATAATCTTGTGGGTTGCAGAAGACGGACTGACCTGAAGCCGCCCAGACAGTTTCTATGGATAACAGTGAACTTGAACCTGGCCCTAATTCAGCACATCAACCCTTCTATCATTCTGCCTTTTTTAGTGTAAAGTGTCCCCTCTTCCCAGATGAGTTGATGACCTGCAGCTCCTGGCCTCCATTAGCTAATGGCAGAACGTCTTGGACCAAAACAGGAAGCAAAACAGGAAGTGTGAGGATTTCACACTTCAGGTTGGCTGGCTCCTGATTTATCCAACCAGAAGGCAAGCACTTGTTCTTCAGCCCCGTAACTCCAACCCATTAGTTCAGGGGTCCTCAACCTTGGCGACTTTAAGACTTGTGGACTTCAACTCCCAGAATTCCTCAGTCAGCAAAGCTGGCTGAGGAATTCTGGGAGTTGAAGTCCACAAGTCTTAAAGTCGTCAAGGTTGAGGACCCCTGCATTAGTTGGTGGACTGAAGATCCTGTTTGCTTGCCTCTCAAATGAACAGCTTGGTCCTTCTAGAAATATTCTTTTGGATCTCTGGCGTGGAGGCACTCAGGATGGTGGGCCTGGAGAGGGTTAGTGGTCTCCCATTTCTTGTAGAGGGGTCCTAACTTCCATGGCTAACAAAAGATCTGTGATTGCAACTGTGGAGAACCGATAGCAAAGAGGGAGGCCCCTGGGAAAAAATCTTGGCATTTTATCGAGCAAAACAGAAGGGCAGCTTCCTGTTGTTATCCCAGGCGGTTTCCTAGGTTTTGTTTCCCCAAAGCCTTTGGTGGAAATGACTGGACCTGTTGCCAAAGAGCAGTTTCTGTAATGGGGGGGGGGTGCTGGGGGCTGGACTCCCATTATCGCCAGTGTTCCTGCTTCCGGCATCTTGAAGTCAGGCCTTGGAAGACAGGAAATCTCTTCCTCCTGATGGCAGGTGGTGCATCCTTTAAGGAGCCCGAAGGGGCCAAAAAATACATCTCGGCTGTTAGCAACGTATAGCATTTTTGCTTTCTGACAAAGGGGTGTGTATGTGTGTGTGTGTGTGTGTGTACGCGTGCATGCATCTGCCTTTCTAAAGAAAAAAAATGTATTTAAATACTTTCCATCCTGTTTGCAAAGAAATTTCATCCTGTTTCATTTAAGGGAGACGCAAAGCAAAAAAAACATAAATGACCCGTCCTTTGGGAAGGAATTCCAAGGAAGCCGGTGCATTAAAATCAGTTTCTGGTCCTTGAGTGTGATGCTTCTCACTGAAGAAGCTACATTTCTGATGCTAATCAAGGTTGCTGTCCTAGTGTTTGGGGGGATTTAGGAAAGCAGCAAGTCACAGGCCAGGTCTTAAGGATGTATGATGATTCCCTGGACCTCTGGGCAATTTTGTTTCCTCTCTGACATCTTGGGTATTATTGTGTCAGGAAAATGCAGAGCGTTTTCAGAGCATCTGATTCCACTTGATTTTCTCACCCTGAAGCTGTGAGATTCCACTTGGGCCAATCGGAATCAACCCCGTCACTTTTCAAGAATGGTTAACTTTCCTCTGAAATGCTCATTGGGGCTGAGATGCTTAATAATTACCAATTTCAAAGAAGGAGATCCAAAGCTCAAAAGAGATTAAAGCTAATTTGCATCAAAACCCACCTTCCAATTTCCCCCCAATTTCCCTTTTTCTTATTTATTCCAGGGGCCCTTTGGAATTTCTATGGGGGGGGGAGTGTTCTTTAAAGCTTATTTTATTATGCTATTTTTCTGAGAGTTGGACAGAGGTGCCACCGTTGTTTTTCTATTATATATATATATATCACTCCCAATCTAAACAGGGTGAAGTTTATTTAAATGGTCCAATTGTAGGAGTTAGGAAGGACCACAAGAATCATCTCCTCCAACCTTCTGCGAAATTCAGAAAAACCAGTTAAACCATCCCAACATCCTAAAAACCTTCAGAGAGGATGAATCCATACCTCTACAGTCCCAGAGGTGCTTTTCCAAGAGGCAACAATTTTGCTTCTCATCCAAGAAGCTTCTTCCATCCTTCACTACTGAAAAAGCTTTTTGGATGAGAAGCAAAATATTTTCAACGAAAAAAACCAAAAACAAAGTCCAGTTGCCTTTTGTAAAAGCACCTTTGGGACAACTATGACTTGGATAGTAATAATAATAATAATAATAATAATAATAATAATAATAATAATAATAATAATAATAATAATAATAATAATAATAATAATAATAATAATAAAAAAGTTGGAAGGGACCTTGGAGGTCATCTAGTCCAACCCCCTGCTCAGGCAGGAAACCCTATACCATTTCAGACAAATGGCTGTCCAGTCTCTTCTTAAAAACTTTCAGTGTTGGAGCATTCACCGCTTCTGGAGGCAGGTTGTTCCACTGGTTAATTGTTCTAACTGTCAGGAAGTTTCTCCTTAGTTCCAGGTTGCTTCTCTCCTTGATTAGTTTCCATCTGTTGCTTCTTGTCCTGCCTTCAGGTGCTTTGGAAAATAGCTTGACTCCCTCTTCTTTGTGGCAGCCCCTGAGATATTGGAACACTGCTGTCATGTCCCCCCTCGTCCTTCTCTTCATTAAACTAGACATTCCCAATTCCAGCAGCCGTTCCTCATATGTTTTAGCCTCCAGTCTCCTAATCATCTTTGTTGCTCTTCTCTGTACTCTTTCTAAAGTCTCAACATCTTTTTTACATCGCGGTGATCAAAACTGGATGCCGTATTCCAAGTGTGGCCTTACCAAGGCATTGTAAAGTGGTATTAACACTTCATGTGATCTTGATGATTGAGACTCTCCATAGACACATCATCTCTATAGGTTAACCATTCCACTGATACACAGATATTGCCATCAGGGTGTGTGTGTGTGTGTGTGTGTGTTAATACAGTGTATATTTAAATGAAATCTAGGTAGCTTCAAAACCACCATTATTTTGAGAACTAGTTTCTATGGCAATGGAAAATAATTTCCGATCATCTTCCCTATGGCATTCCTTGAAGAACATTGGTGCATTCTACCAGGCAGGTTGCAAGCCATCAGGGATCTGATCAAACAATAGATGACAAGATCCTACATCCCACACCTGGGAATTTGCTCCACTTCAGAATAATGAAACCCTTTTGTGTTTCTGCACGCATATGTTTTCAAGGAACCAAAAGAAAGGGGAATTTGAAAACATTTCAATGAGAAGTGGAAATCACAGGATGGGTGAGCAAGGATGGGATAGTTCCAGGAAAGGCTCAAGCTGACCATGGAACTCTAAAAGGGACAGTTTCAAGAAGCAGGTTCTATACGATGCTTTTCACAGAAAGTTAGCATATATGCTTATTGAAAACATTTTTCTTCAACCAGCAAGGCTTCCAGAGAAACTAGAGAGAAGGACAGTCCTTGCCAGCAGGTTTACAGCCTAAAAAAAAAATTAATATAAAAGGAAATATATAGAAGGACTACGTAGAAGTAGTTGAGGAAGCATGGAGGCTGGTGGCTCTGGTCTTCCAGCAGATCCTGACTTCCCATGTCATCTCCTCCTGATGTTGCTTGGGGGAATGGTCTGCCCCAAACCCTTTTCTAGGAAAAAGGAGGAATCCCAGTTATTCATCTTTTCTGACCTCTTCACTATCCTGGTGTTCAAAGGGACCCCCAAAATGAAATAGATTAGCAATACTTTTTCCTCCAGACCTGAGACGAGGTGGAGAGCACATTCCACAAGGACAATTTTATTCGCTGAAGAGGAAAAACCATTTCATTATGAATTCAATTCCATCATTAAGAAGAGACTAGATGTTCACCTGTCTAAGATGGTATAGACTATAGGTTCTCCTGTTTGAGCAGGGGTCTGGACTAGAAGACCCCCCAAGGTCCCTTCCAGCTCTGTTCTGTTCTGTTCCATTCTGTTCCATTCCATATTCTATTCTATTCTATTCTATTCTATTCTATTTATTCCATTCCATATTCTATCCTATCCTATCCCATTCCATTCCATTCCCATTCCCATTCCATATTCTATTCCATATTCTATTCCATATTCTATTCCGTATTCTGTATTCTATTCCTGTTTCCAAGGGTAGTTTGGGGGGGGTGTATCACAGCTGCAAAACATCCTGTCATATGTTTATGAACCAAAAGTCCTCCAATATTGTAACTGATTTGGAAGCTGTTTCATGGGAACAGCAGGTCCACATTGTGAATGCCCACAAGCATTCACAATGCCCCCAAGGTCGAATACTTACAATCCTGAATTGTAACCTGTCCTTTTTTTTCTTCTTTCTACAGTGGTTCGACTTACAATCACTTGTTTAGCGACCGTATGAAGTTACAACAGCACTGGGAAAAGTGACTTATGATCATTTTTCACACTTACGACCATTACAGCACCCCCACAATCAAAATACCCGCTGCTTGGCAAACCAGTTCATATTTATGACGGCTGCTCTGTCCTGGGATCATGTGGATCCCCTTTTGTGACCTTCTGACCAGCAAAGTCAATGGGGAAGCCAGATTCACTTAACAACCGGGTCACTAACTTAACAAGTGCAGTGGTTCACTTAACAACTGTGGCAAGAAAGGTCGTAAAATGGAGCAAAACTCACTTAACAACTTTGGGCTCTGTGGTGGTCATAAGTCAAGGATTATCTGTACAGAACATTCTGCCAGGGGGTGGGGTGGATATCAGATGTCTTTGCTATGGAAAGGGGTGATGTAAAATGATTTTACAATTTGAGTTTTCAGTGCTCTTTATTCAGAGAGAAATTGCCCTCTTCTGGCACGCATTTTCTTTTTCTTTTTTTAAAGAAAAATCATGTTCTCAAAATAGAAATACTGATGAGAGAGGCTAGCAGCTTTTCCAAGTGTGATGAAGTTGGGTTTTTTTTTTTAAAAAAAGTCAGTCTCTCGTGATGGGCATTTGACGATGGCAACCGTTCGGTGGTTAGTTGAGCATGTCGAGTTGAGTTTAACTGTTGCTTTTTGAGAATGGTTTTCCACAAGGTCTCGATAGGAAGTCGGAGACGCGCAGAATGATTTAGCCTCGACGTATTTCCATCAGAAAGAGGTAAAATTCCACTGAGGAAAAAAATGCTGGCAGTTTGCTAGCAATAGTAAAAGTCTCCACCTCTTCCTAGGGAACATTCTGGATGGGGGAGCCAGGGAGTTGATGGAAATAGTGGTGGGAGGTTCAGAGGTCACTTCAAATAAAGCAACATGATGCATCGAGTGTCGAAATCCTTAGCAACAAGATTGTTAGGTTAAAAACCTATCGCTGTGTGCAGTGGTGGGATTCAAATATGTCAACAACCGGTTCTCTGTGTGGATACCGCTTCCAGAAGTCCATATATGGGCCTGGACAACAAAAAATTAGCTATCGGTTCTGCCGAAGTGGCACGAACACGCTGAATCCCACCACTGGTTGTGTGGTTCTTGGAATGGATATTGGGTTTTTTTCTTGTTAAATATACTGAGGAAAGATTCTTACACTCATCTGCCTCTCACTGGCTTAATTGCACAGTTCAGACTTCACCATTCACCTTAATGTTAGGTGTCATTTGAAGTTAGCGGGAAGCATCTTGCAAAGACTTCCTTTGAGCCCCAATGATTTTATGTATGGAACTAGTGAGATCCTGAAGTCTATTCCTTTCCATTGTATAAAAACACCTGTGCAAAGCAACAATCCAAAAGCAGACCAGAAGAAAACACTCTAGTTCAGTGTTTCTCAACCTGGACCAGTTTCTGAGGTGTGGACTTCAACTCCTAGAATTCCCCAGCCAATCCACTGTCCCAAATAGAAGTATTTCCTCTAAAGCAGGGGTAGGCAACCTTGGCTCTTTTATGACTTGTGGACTTCAACTCCCAGAATTCCTCAGAGAGCAAAGCTGGCTGAGGAATTCTGGGAGTTGAAGTCCACAAGTCATAAAAGAACCAAGGTTGCCTACCCCTGCTCTAAGGGAATACCCTAAATTCTCTGCATCCTAAACAGCATTCCTGTCTGGGTTGCCCAAACAGTTTTGTCTTGTCTGAACACATTTAGGTTACATGTAGTTTTCTCAATGAAAACTGCCTGTAGGTATTTGTTTCCCTGGGGTGATTTCAGACAATAACTCATAACACGTCCATACTTCATACTGTATTACTGTAGTCCTTGACTTACGGCCCCAATTAAGCCCAACATTTATGTCACTAAGCCAGAAATTTGTTAAGTGAGTTTTGCCCCGTTTTACAACTTTGCTTTGCCACATTTGTTAAGTTAATCACGGCAGTTCAATTAGTAACACGGTTGTTAAGTGAATCTGGCTTCCTCATTGTCTTTGCTTGTCAGAAGGTTGCAAAAGGGGGATCACGTGACCCCCCCTCCCAGGTCACTGCAACCGTCATAAATGTGAGTCAGTTGCCCAGCGTCTGAATTTGGATCACTTGAGCACTAGGATGCTGCAACGGTCTTAAGTATGAAAAATGGTCATGCGTTACTTTTTTCAGTGCTATTGTAACTTCGAAACGGTCACTAAACGAACTGTTGTAAGTCGAGGACTATCTGTAACCAGCCCTTCTGTTTCTTTTCTCCTTGCAGGACTGTCTTCTGCTGTCTTGGAAGTGGAAGTTGGACAAACGTCAGTGACAGTGATCCAAGGACAGCAGGCCATACTTCCCGTCTCGTACACATCCACCAGTGTCAGCGTACCCTTTGTCACCTGGCACCGGGAAAGACCCGGGGAACGTTTGCAGGTATGGCCTCACTTTGCCAAGACTGGAAAAAATCCAAGGTCTGCTCTTGTCTAGGGAGATGCTCAGTCATCCAGGTCACGGTTGTCCCAAAGAGGCTTTTTCACGAGTCAACTGGACTTTCTTGTTTTTCTTTGAAGACGTTTCTCTTCTCATCCAAGAAGCTTCTTCAGCTCTGACTGGATGGTGGGGAATGGAAGGATTTATACTCCTTGCAGACAGCTGGTCAAAAAAGAAAAGAAAGAATGCAAATGACCAGCTGTCTGCAAGGAGTATAAATCCTTCCATTCCCCACCATCCAGTCAGAGCTGAAGAAGCTTCTTGGATGAGAAGCGAAAAGTCTTCAAAGAAAAACAAAAAAGTCCAGTTGACTCGTGAAAAAGCATCTTTGGGGGAATGTCTGCTCTTTTTTTCTAGAAATGGGCAACTGATAGGCTCCTAAAAACAGTTTGAATGTTGAGTAGAGTTTAACAACCCAGTTGACTGATCAATGGCCCAGCACTACAGATAAGAAGTAAAGGTAGTGATTTGAAGGCTCCATCTGTCCGAAAGAGGCATTTGTACATTTCTTGAATGGATTGGTTTGAGTTATATGTATGTATTCCACAATAAGCATTTAAATGACCTCTTTCTTTTCATGTGGGCTCCAAATTATGTCCTTAATGGCCATAGCAATGAATCCCATGTGCCTGCGATGAGGCCCTGAAATCTTGGACTATATGGAGAAATTCTATGCCTGTGTGATGATCTGCATGTAACATCCCCCTTAGTCTCAATTGTGGTCATGATCGAGCACTACCTGCACTGTATCAGAAAGACCACTAGGGCTAGCAGAACCAGGTGGCAAGAATCACGATGACCACTAGAGGGCAGCAGACTACAAGGGATGTCTGTATTTCCTTGGTAGGAGTTACAGATAGTCTTTGACTTAACAATTCATTTAGTAACCGTTCAAAGTTACAACGGCACTGAAAAAAGTGACTTATGACCATATTTCACACTTAACAACTGTGGTAACGTCTCCATGGTCATGTGATCAAAATTCTGATGCTTGGCCATTGACTCATATTTATGACGGCTGCTGTGTCCTGGGATCATGGGGGGGATCCCCGTTGCGACCTTCTGACAATCAAAGTCAATGGGGAAGCCAGATTCACTTAGCCACAGTTTGACTAATTTAACAACTGCAGTGATTCACTTAACAACTGTGGCAGGAAAGGTTGTAAAATGGGGCAAACTCACTGAAGAATGTTTCACTTAGCAACAGAAATGTTGGGCTCAATTGTAGTCCTAAGTCAAGGACAAACCTGCATTTGGACTTTTGCAGCCCAGATCTCTTAACCCAGTTTACACCCCTGGGTCAACAACTCTTGCGAGTTGAACAACGTCAGAGCTGGATCACATAGCAAACTGCAGATGGAAAGATTTAAAATTGAAGGGAAAGTCTTTCTTAAAGACAAGCTGGTTTTTTTAATGTAAAAATAGATGACAGTAAATGCATCTCCTCCTCAAAAATTGATTAATACCATGCCAAGATAAATAAGCAGAATTATCACAGAGATGTCAGTACAGCTCACATATATAGAAAAATGTCCGTCGACTTAAGACTTTTCTCACATTTAGGTTTGGTTCACTGAAATCCTTAAAGTGATTCCGTGACCATTAAAGTCAGTCTAAAGTTAAGGCTGTTTAATTTTTTTTTTAAATCATTTTTACTTTATTTTTACTTTTTTTTTTTTTCCAGTTGGGATACATCCCAATTCTGTTAAGCTTCCAGACTCTGCATCTATCTCAGGAGTTCCCAACTGGGGGTGCTTGTACCCCCAGGGGTGCGAGATGATATTCCAGGGGGTGTGAAAACTTGGATTTAGAAGTTTCAAAATTATAGTGTATATGCATAATTCATTTTGAACTTTTGTAAGGTGTGCGAGACTATATCAGATGCGTTCTAGGGATGTGGCATATAGAAAAAGTTGGGAACCGCTGATCTAACTCAATGAAAAAAAAATCAACATTAAAAAAATCAAGAGGCTTATGCGAGTCCCCTGGACTCCAAGGCGATCAAACCGGTCAGGCTTGGAGATCAACCCTGACTGCTCTTTAGAAGACCAGATCCTGAAGTTGAAACTCAAATACTTTGGCCACCTAATGAGAAGGAAGGACTCACTGGAGAAGGGCCTAATGCTGGGAAAGATTGAGGGCAATAGAAGAAGGGGACGACAGAGAATGAGGTGGCTGGATGGAGTCACTGAAGCAGTAGGCGTGAGCTTACATGGACTCCAGAAGATGGTAGAGGACAGGAAGGCCTGGAGGAATGTTGTCCATGGGGTCGCGATGGGTCTGACACGACTTCGCAACTAACAACAAATATATATATAAATACGAGAGCTAAAAAGCGTGCTTGGACACCATCTAATTTATATGTCTTCATTTTAGAAGGGTATAGACTTAGGCAGCTGTGGACATTTCAGAAATCAACATTTTCTATTTATGGGGAAGATAAATTAGGGAATGCAATGCCACTATGATTTGAAGCTTATTGCTCAACAGTGAATCTGTTTCCCTTCAAATCTGGGTGGGCTTTTTTTGGGATAGGAGAGTATCCCCACTTTTGTATGCTCAGCTTGAGTGTTTCTTAGAGCACTTTGCAGCCTGTAACACATTTGGACCCCAAAGACTGGTGAAGGCAGAGAAAGCCAGCATTATCCCCCTGATGTTAAAGCTGGCTGAGTTGACATAAAATGGAAGCACGCTGCCAACAGATTCTGAAATTAAGAGCCTCTACATGCAAGTGGGAGTTGCACAATCGTCTTAAAAGTATTTTTGGAATATGAGGGCAGTCAGGGGCACGGAAGTGATGGCAGCATTGCTTTGGCACGGCCAGGCATTTTGCTCCATTAGGTGGAGAAGGGATAGGAGACTTTTTCTAAGGGACAAATTAAATGCATTCAGTTTTACGTGAGGTTAAGGAATATATAGGTGGTCCTTGACATACGGCTACAATTGAGTCTAAAATTTTCGTTGCTAGGCAAGGAAGTTGTTCAGGGAATTTTGCCCCCCTTTGCGACCTTTTTAGCCACCATTGTTAAGCGAATCACTGCAGTTGCTAAATTAGTCACACGGTTGTTAAGTGAATCTGGCTTCCCCATTGACTTTGCTTTATCAGAAGGTTGTCCAAGGTGATCACGTGGCCCCGGGACATTGCAACCGTCATAAATACTTGCCAGTTGCCAAGTGTTCGAATTTTGATCATGTGACCAGATCATAAGTGTGAAAAAACGGTCATGTCACTTTTTTTCAGTGCTGTTTTAACTTTGAATGGTCACTAAATGAAATGTTGAAGGTCGAGGGCTACCTGAATTTTACATTATTGTATTTCTCTCAAATTGACTGTATTTTTTCCCCAAATTATGGGGGGGCACCAAAAATCACACAGGCAAAATTCATAACGTTTGCCACGAAGCTGGCTGAAGTTAAGCTAAGAGTCTCCAGGGAGCATAAAAGGAGAGGTTAGGAAGGGCATGTAGATGCTTTGCCCACCTTATGTGATGCTCACGCACATAGCCGCAAGGGGCAGCCACCTCTTGTGTCACGCTGAAGCCTTGAACTGTTTGCTGCCGTTGCTATGCCGACAAAGCGTCATCCCTATGATGTGCTAGACTCATCATTGCTTCGTGTGTGGAATGAGCCATGGAAGCGGAAGAGGTGCTAAGTAACACTGACACCTTTGTGTCTCTTTGAAAAAGACAGGGAGGCGGGAAAGATGGCTGAGAGCCAGGATGAAGAATCCAGAGTTTTTCAGGAAAGCATGCTAAAGCAGGGTTCGTCAACCTTAGCAACTTTAAGATGGGTGGACTTCACTTCCCACACACATTCTGGAGCAAGTTTTCTCAACCTTGGCAAGTTCAAGTTGGGTGGAATTCCAAAATTCCCCCAGTCAGCATTGCTGGAATTCTGGGAATTGAAGTCCACACATCTTCAAGTTGGCAAGGTGGAGAAATACTGTGCTAGAGATTGCTTGGAATTTGATACCGCATTCAAGGGTCCTGACAGGAGGGGGATAGTAAATAGACAATAAATTGGGCACTACTATTATTTTAGTCAACACAGAAATCAGATTGACTATGTGCTCTGCAGCCAAAGATGGAGAAGCTCTATACAGTCAGTAAAAACAAGACCAGGAGCTGACTGTGGCTCAGATCATGAGCTTCTCGTTGCAAAATTTAGGCTTAAATTGAAGAAAGTAGGGTAAAGCACTAGGCCACTCAGGTATGAACTAAATCATATTCCTGATGAATATACAGTAGAGGTGACAAATAGATTTAAGGAATTAGATCTGTTAGACTAGAGTGCCTGAAGAACTATGGACGGAGGTTCGCAACATTGTACAAGAGGTAGCAACTAAAACCATCCCAAAGAAAAAGAAATGCAAGAAAGCAAAATGGCTGTCTGAGGAAGCTTTGCAAATAGCTGAGGAAAGAAGGGAAGTGAAAGGCAAAGGAGAAAGAGAAAGATACACCCAACTGAATGCAGAATTCCAGAGAATAGCTAGAAGAGATAAGAATACGACTTCGCAATTAACAACAACAACAAATTATTTTGAAGTTCTCCCATTTAAAAGTGTATGAACTCCTTCCACCTGCAACGTGTTGTTTATGTACAAGGGCATCCCTCCAGTCTGCATTCTTCTCCATTGCAAGTGTAAATCATAATTTCTATTTTCTGGAAGGACAGAAGTATAGCCATGGAGCTGATTCAGTCTATAAACCCATGTTTTCTCCTCCTCCAAATTAACTTGAGCAATCAGACGGAATGTTTTAAGAATCCTGCAGAATCTCTGGTTTTTCACACACATGTACCCCACTTCAGCTTTTGATTAATGCCCATTAGTTTTTGTTTGTAAAGGAGGCAGCCTCGCAGCAGATGTTCCTGATCTTCTATGAGAACGTTCATAAATTTCATTAGGCGTTGCTTTTCAAAACGTTTGTAGAATCCTATCGCCTATGGCTGGAGTAAAGATTTTGCGATAAGCAGGTCTCCACTCATTGGAGGTAGACAAGGTCAAGGACTTTCTTGGGACTTTGTGATCACAAAATCTTCCTCATTGCTCATTTTCAGGACGGGGTTTACATTTCTTCACAGCAGGTTTAGGATCTGGCTGCAATCCTTTTTTTTTTTCCAAAGAAATTTTATTATTTTCCATCATAAAAAAACAATCAAAAGCATAATAAACACAATAACAAGTAAACCCCCCCACCCACCCCCCCGGACTTCCCAAACCTAATCCCAGGATAATATTCATATATAAGTAAACAAATACTAATATCCCTAACTCCACAAAGTATCTTAATCTACAAAAAGGGATAAAAAGAATAAACAGAATAAAAAATAAATAAAATCTAAAAACCTAAGTTATATTCTACCACTCTATGCTTCCTTTGAATATAAACAATCCATCTGGCTGCAATCCTGTCATGGTTTTGCTACCTTCTCTGCAATCTTTCATCCCCCTCAATCAGGTCTCTGTAATTGTTGATTTTCAAATGCTTCATGGAGAAAGGGATCCTACGGGTGATGAAGGGGAATGAAGCATCTTTTGTTACCATGGCAACCGAGCTCTGCTAGAGCATCGAAGCCAACTTTCCCTCTGCTTTAAAGTCCCAGGGTGGCTCTAGTTCACTAAAATGCATGTCAAGACACAGATTCTGGGATGGATTCATTGGAACCTTTTTGGACCAGGAAGAGTTAGATTGGAACATCCCACCTGAAGGCAAAGGTGGGCTTCCTCTGTCACTAGCAGAAGACCAAAATGATGTCTTTGGACTCCAAAATGATGTCTTTGCTATTCTTGGGGAAGACTGATTGATAAAGGGGAAAGAAATGTCTGTATTAACTACTTTAAGATGATGGTAAAGACACAGGAGAAGAATCAGCAGGAGGAAAGAGATGAAAAAGGAGTCTTCCAGCCCCTATCCAGAACGTCTCTGTTTCAAAAATGGTATGAAAGAGGTTGATAGTTTATGCCAGTGTTGCTCAAACTCGGCAACTTTATGATGTGTGGGCCACACAGGTGAAAGAGCAGCCAATATTTGAGTACACAGAGAAAGAGGCCAAGTCATAAGGTGTTCCTCAATCTTGGCAACTTGAAGATGTCTGGATTTCAACCATGCTGTCTGGAGAATTCTGGGAGTTGAGGTCCAAGCAACTTAAAGCTGCCAAAATTTAAAACCATTTGGACTATTCTATGCATGCAATTTTATGCATCCCTCACAGGTGTATTCAGACAAGTTTCATGTTGTGTGCTGTGTTTCATATCAGCAAGCTGCTGTTTTAGCCAAAGCAATGAATCCTTTAATCTGCGTTGCAGATCCTGGCCTTTATGTATGACACAACGAAAGTGGAAGACCCCGATCTCAAGCAGCGCCTTGGATTTTTGTTCCGTATGCCTTTTCACAATGTCTCCCTTGTAATTAATAATACCAAAGAAATGGATTCCGGACAATATATGTGCACCGTGAACGTTCCGGACGACAGTACGGTGAAAGGAAGAAACATTGGACTTGTTAACCTCACCGTTCTAGGTAAATCAACTCTGGTTTTCTTCTACTTTGCAGAGGTTAGATGGGGAGGTGTGATCTTGGATCACCTAGAACATTTCATTTTCATGCAAGTAGTCTTTGGGTTATGATTGGTCGCTTGGCAATCGTTCAAAGTTAAATTGAACTTCTCACTTCCTTACCACCTGGTTCTGAAGTTCTGATGGATGCACTCTGCCTGTGGTCACGTGACTGAATTTTGGGCTCTCGGCAACCAGTTTGTGATCAATTGCAGCATCCCACACTCCCATGACTATGATTTACAATGTTTTTATTGTTCCGGTTTCCAGCAAAAACCAGCCCTTAGCATCAGTGGGTTCGGTTTATGACTGCTGGGTAAACTGACTTCAGTTTATGGCTCCCTTACCCCACAAAAAAGATCATAAAATTGGATCGGTCATGTGACGACCTGCTTTACAACCATCACGGCTTATAGCCATAATTGCAGGCTCAGTTAAGGGGGACCTGTACCGGCTTTGGATGCATCAGGAAAGATTGTTGCGGATCTTTCCATTTCTGCACCATACAGCTGAGCTTGGGAGTCTGACAGTTCATTCTTCAGCTCAGCCTTGTACCCTGCAGAGCTGCGTAGCAATTTGTAAGGAGCATCCAAGTTTCAGCTTGTGAGCTGCTGCAAAACAGTCCTGTCAGGTGCAAAAGATCAAAAGATCAGTAAGGCCACACTTGGAATACTGCATCCAGTTTTGGTCACCACGATGTAAAAAAGATGCTGAGACTCTAGAAAGAGTACAGAGAAGAACAACAAAGATGATTAGGGGACTGGAGGCCAAAGCATATAAGGAACAGTTGCTGGAATTGGGTATGTCTAGTTTAACGAAGAGAAGGACGAGGGGTGACATGATAGCAGTCTTCCAATATCTCAGGGGCTGCCACAAAGAAGAGGGAGTCAAGCTATTCTCTAAAAAGCACTGGAAGGCAGGACAAGAAGCAATGGGTGTAAACTAATCAAAGAGAGAAGCAACCTAGAACTAAAGAGAAATTTCCTGATAATTAGAACAATTAACCAGTGGAACAACCTGCCTCCAGAAGCGGTGAATGCTCCAACACTGGAAGTTTTTAAGAAGAGACTGGACAGCCATTTGTCTGAAATGGTATAGGGTTTCCTGCCTGAGCAGGGGGTTGGACTAGATGACCTCCAAGGTCCCTTCCAACTTTATTATTATTATTATTATTATTATTATTATTNGGGTCAATGGGATTCAAAGGAGGCTGGACTTTGCTTGTGACCACGTAGGGATTCTAGGCTGATTCCTCTTTTAACTCCACCTGCAAGTTCTGCCCCTTCTTCCCCAACAAGTCCCATGGGATAGAATCTAGAAGGAGAGATTCTCCTTCTTTGTGTTTTGCCCAAAGTGACCACTGAAGCTTCAGGAACCCTTTTCCTGCTGATATTTCAAGAAGAAACCTCCAGAGGGTCAAAGATAGAATGGGATCATTTCTGACCCTCCAATATTTTAATAGCACAAAGAAAGGTCAAAATCAAAAGTTGCCAGAGGTAACATTAACTACGACCTCCTTGATTCATCCATTAATATTTAAGATCCCTCCATATCTGGGGTTCTGCAACAGACTAACAACATCTCTCCCCCTTTGAAATCTGATGGATCCTAAACTGATTCTTTTTCCTGAGCTTTCAGTGGAACACCAGTGTTTTTTGTAGCCAGTAGATGACGCCATTTACTACCTTTTAAAGCACTGAATGGTTTTTGTATTTTGTTAATAATAAAAAAGAGCCCTTATTATTTTGCAGTCCCACCATCTCCACCAAAGTGTCAGATTCAAGGCAGCACCCAGGTTGGAGGCAACGTTACCATGTCCTGCAAATCTGCTTTTGGAAAACCAGTCCCAGTTTACCATTGGCACCAGGCTGAGCCCCGCTTCCAGGTTTTCTTTGCACCCACACAAGGTAGGAATCTTTATTCTGGGCATTTTAATCCAGCACAGTTGGACAGGGCAGGTTGGACCCGGCTGTGGTTTAGGGTGAAGAGGGGAGAAGACCCCTATGTATCTTTTGTGCCAGCTTTCCAAAACAAAAGAGAAGATTAGTCAGGAACGGAGTTTGATTCAGTTCAATGTGTGCACAGAATTTAATCCAAAATTGTAGGTTGGATTTACTCTCTGGATATTTCATATTCTTCCTCATTCTTCTTTAGAATTACCATTTGATGAAAATGTCTGAATGAGCTCCAGGGGAGGAAGCAAACTTTTGGGTGACACTTTAAGCTCAAGTTCTACCTCTGTTTCTCAACGTTAACAACCTGAAGACGTGTGGACTTCAACTCCCAGCATTACCCAGACCAGCACGGAACTCTGGGAGTTGAAGTCCACGTGTCTCCAGGTTGACAAGGTTGAGAAACATTGTTCCACACCCTGGCTTCATGTAATGGGAAAACTTGATTTAGGTGCTCAGCCAGGTCACTGAGACAAAGTTAATGGGGTCCTCTTGCAATACACAGTTCTGTTGGTCTGAAGCTTGCTTGGCATTTTTTTCCCCAGACACAAAGAAGGGGCTCCTGATGCTGACCAATCTTACTATCGAGATGTCTGGGGTGTATCTCTGCAACTCCTCCAGCATAGCTGGCCATTCCAGCTGCACACTCAGTCTGGAAGTACAACCACGTGAGTCTCATTTTCACAGCCCACAACCTCCTTCTACTCTGCTTCCATTTACATGGGAACACTTAGTAGCAAGAGAAGGCCGACATAAATAAAACATCACCATTGCAATCAGTTGTATCTTTTAAGAACGGTCTCCCGTTTCCATTTGAAATAAACACCTTCAGTATCAATTTTTAGGAAAATGTGGGGTGTTTCCTTGGCTACTGTATTGAAGGTCTCCATTTAGCTAACAATCTGTAGTGGTGACTGTTCCATCTGGATTAAAAAAAATGTTGTGCATATTCCTGGTAAAAAGTCTCCCTTGTCCTGACAATCTGTTCATGCATCGACAGCCAATGTGAGGCAGTGATCAGGGCATCCTTCCTCCATCTGCCTGCTCTCCAGGTCTCTCCGACAGAAATATGGGCTTGACCTCCCAGGATTCCCCAGTCAACAGCACTGCTAAGAATTGTCAGCGTTGGTCCACAGAGAGCATGTCAGACAGGGAAAACCAAGGGGAGCCATCTTGTTTGTTCATGAAATGGTTTGAGCAGTCAATATCTCCCAATCTAGCCTATTTCACAGCTGCTTATGATAACCATGGGAAGAACAGTCCTGTATACAGCAGGGGTCCCCAACTCCTGGGCTGCAACCCAGTACCGGTCCTTGTGCATTCTGAACCGGGCCACAGAAGTGGCGGGCGAGTGCTTGCACACATGCACATCCCCACTCGCGCAATCAGGTGCGCATGTGTGCACTCACTTGCCCGCCACTCACAAAGAACCGTCCCCTCTCCCCCTGCCCCGCCAGTCCACAATACATATGTGTATGTATGTATATGTATATTTATATATATATATCTTATCTGTTGGGTGAGGCACCCGGTCTACCAAACATAAATCAGTCTGTTCTGCGTTTCGCTCCAATCTAGGAGCATGTTTTGCAGGCAGACGTCATATACTGTGAACACTATAAATTCAAAATTTTGTGGCTGGCAAAGAGTTAGTGGGACTTGAAATAGCTAGACTAGTCTCCCACTAACTCTTTGCCAGCCACAAAATTTTGAATATGTATATATGTATATACTGTATATATCAATATCATCTATTTATATATCTATGTGTCATGTCTGTCTGCATATCTATATATTATATCTATCTATCAATATCTATATATCAATATCTATATCTATATATCTATATCTATGTCTGTCTGTCTGCCTGCCTGCCTGTCTGTCTATCTATCTATCTATCTATCTATCTATCTATCTATCTATCTATCTATCTATCTATCTATCTATCTATCTATCTATCTATCTATCTATCTATCTACTTCCTTTTTGGAAGGATTTGATATCAATGATATATAAATACATGTTCAATACAGAGATTGGATCCAAAATTAATTTGATGTAAAGACATTAAAGGGATTTTAATCAGGATTAACTGGACCCAAACATCTAGTGGAGCAGGAGGTTGGGAAAGGCTGAGAGGGATAGGATTGTTGAAATCTCGTTCCCATCTCCATTACAAAAACAAAAAACAACCCCCCCCCAAACATCTTCATTGTGGTTCCTTTTGCAGCGTTCAATACAGCGGTGGTGGCTGGTGCAGTCGTGGGAACCCTCATTGGACTTGGCCTGATCATATTTTTTACACTTCAGATGTTTATCTACAAAAAGAAAAAGAAGGAAGCCCAAGAGGATGTAGCCAATGAAATCAAGCAAGTATCGTAGAAATCTGGCACAGCTGATGGTGGAGTTAGAAAAGAGTGTCTACCACTTGTTGGGTTCCAAGTCCATCAGCCTGACACTGTCTATAGCAGGGGTCCCCAACCCTCAGTCCGTGAACCAGTACTGGGCCACGGCATGGCAGCAACCGGTCCACACAAGCAAGCAAAGCGCCATCTGTGGGATGCAGGCAGCACACAAAACCACGCCCCCTCCAGCCCACGGAAAAACCTCTCTCCACGGAAGCGGTCCCTGGTGCCCAAAAGGTTGAGGACCTGTGCTCTATAGGCAATGACCAGAAATGGTAGGAATTGTCACCTGGAGCATCTGAAGGAAATGTCTCCACTAGAGACCCCAAACATATTTGGGTCATCTTCAGTATTTCCTGCTGACTATGTGGTCCTTAATGCTCTCTGAGTTTGGCTGTTTTCTTATAGATGTTTTATTAATGAACTAAGTAACATTATAAGCTCTATGCCAAGTAGCACTGATAATGTTACCTACTTGGGTAATAAAACGTCTGCAAGAAAATAGCCAAGCTCAGAGAGCACCAAGGACCCCACAGTTCAACCTTTTGTTGGTTCTTCCTGACTAGTTTCAACGGGAAAACACTTTGTAATGTTAAAATCACTGTACAACAGTGGAATGCTTAATCTATAGAGGTTGTGGGTTCTCTTTCTCTATCATGGATGATTGGATTAGTTTTGTAGTAAACCGATAGGAATATAAACCCTTACAAGACAAAAACCCAGTTAGATACTCTGTTTGATGGAAAAAACAGTTTAAATACCCACCCTTAAAAAAAATAAAGTATGGAAATGGAATATTGGAAAAATAACTTCATTGATTCCTATTTTTCTTTCCATTTATTACTTCCTTCCCCGCTGCAGGGAAGATGCTGTAGCTCCCAAGACACTCTCCTGGGTGAAAAATTCCTGCACTGATGGACTCTCCAAAAATGGAACACTGTCATCCATGAACACAACCCGGGATCAGAAATTATATCTGGTCCGCCCCCCCTCGGACACTGCCTCCATCACCACTGCTGCAGGAAGCATGGTGGGCTTCAAGGGCCCTTTCAGCGACCCCAGAAATGGGACTCTCACGCCGACGCCCAGCCTTTCCAGCCAATCGCTGCCCCTCTATTTTCCACCAGTGATTAACGGGGTCCAGTGCCATCATGCCAATGTGCCCATCCACAGGAATAACCTCCACCGGACAAACAGGGCTCAGCCACAGGCCCCCCAGCAGCAGGAGCCCCCTGTCCCCACTACTCAAGGGCTAACGGCCTCCACTCTGAATCGTATGGGAGCAGTGCCTGTCATGGTCCCTGCTCAGAGCCAGGCAGGGTCTTTGGTGTAAATGTGCTGTAACTCCATAGCTCTGCGTGCGGCTATCAGTTTGACTCATCACAAGCATTGACGAGAGACAGGCGTGCATTGTGCTGCTTCGCCAGCCTGTCCGCAGAGGCCCAGGGTCTGTGTGTGGGGTGGGGCTTGGATTTGTTCTTCAAGTGACCAAATGTCAAGACTTTGCCATAAGTGAGACCTTATTGGGACTTCTGAAATGGACTTCTTTTTTGGGGAGGTAACCAGAAGAGCTTCTGTTTATCTGTCCAGTCTTATTCTTCTTGGTGCCCCAGCCCCATTCCATCTTCCCTGGGAATCTACCTAACAGAGACTAGGTTTAACTGGATAAAAAAGAAAGTTTGTTCTCTAACATGACTCTTAACGTTGAGGGAGAGAGGCAGGCTGTGGTTTACTCTCTTGGCTTAGAATAAGAGAAGGAGGTAGATCTGAAATCTGTAAGCAAAATGGGCCATTCTGTCTACTCCAATCCTTTTCCAGAACTAGCCCACACAAAAGGAAACCTTTCAGACACTTAGGAAGGGAAGGTAAAGGTAACTGAAACCTACCTGACTCCATGTCGGAAGTCTATACACTCTAGAAATCTGCACAAACCAAAAAGGTGATAGAATCTCAGCTGCCATATTTCACTCCCTCCAGGTAGACAATGTTTATCAGCAATGGGTAGAGCTGCAGCCAAGGTGGTACTGATTTTCTTGTGTTTCTTGCCTCCTCCGTCCATCTTTCCCAGAAGAAACTAAAGGACAGTTCAGTCCCACTGTTGGTTGGGCTAATGGCAATTCTTGAAATCAGTTCAAAGGTCGCTCATAAACCCTTCGGCTGCCTCTTGATTTTAGATCACTACAGTATGTTAGAGGTGTGCAACTCTTTGAAGACCCAGCCTGTCTGATGAAGCCACTATATATTAAATTTGAAGAAAATATCTTTTAAATTGAATTTATGGAATTCATGAAATATCAATGGTGTGAGGAATGAATTAATGCAATTATTCCAGATTTCTGTAATAAGCCTTAACATGACAACTTCAAAGTTTGGCACTTGTGAAAGCCCATCCAAGATTTTATGAGATTTTCCTGCACTTATTGGGCACTAAATTGGGCACATGGTATCAATGCCCAGTGAAATAAGTTTGGTACAAAATAAATGCAGCCCTAATCAAGAGGTTATCTTCTACAGTGGATGCAACTAGCAATGTAATATCCTTTTTCCTGAAATGGTATCCTAGATTATTTCATTTGACAACCTTATGGACAAGATAAATTTAGCTCAGGATGGAACTATTTGGATAGATCAAGTGCCATGAAGTTGTCAAGGCTGTATCCTAAAGGCAAAAAGAGACCAAAAGTATTGATGTTCACCTGAAGATGTTTGGAAATGGTTTCTGATAGGAATAAGTTAAGCAGAATATATGAAGCAGATAATAATTTGATGGGTCATCACATTTTCGCACTTGGTGATTTTGAAACTGAAAAGTGGATGCCACCTTTAAGATATAAATCTGAACAGTAGCTTTGCAACAGAAATTCATTTTTATAGGACCAGAAAATGCTTTCCTAAGGCAACATATCACTTTAATTCAAGCTAACAATATAATTCAGCATTGTCAAGATGGCACAGTCCTTATGAAGCTGATGACACACTGATCTAGAGAGGTTTTATGCCAGGACTATCTATCTCACCGCTCTTGTCTGAAAATTTGCTGGATTTCTTTTGTTTCATAGCATCCTTACAAGCTCACTTTTGGAAGCAGTGGCCCTCTTCCAGTTAATGTAGGCTATATAACTCACAGAAATACAGATGTAGAATATGCTTTTCAGGAAAGGCTCACAAACCCAAGGAAGGCTAGAAGGCAGGTCCCAGTTGAAGTAGGATTCTGCTGATTTTGGGTACAAGTGACCGCAATTGAGACTGGAACATCCTTTGCTAAGTGAGGCAGTTGTTAAGTGAATTTCATTCAATTTTATGACCTTTTTTGGCCATGGTTGTTAAATGAATCACCTTGGTTATTAAGTAAATCACACAATGGTTAAGCGAATCTTGGCTTCTCCCATTGACTTTGCATGTTGGAAGGTCTAAAATGCAGATCACATGACCCTGGGATTCTGCAACTCTCATAAATGCATGCTGGTTGCCAAGCACCCAAATTTTGATCACATGACCATGGGGATGATCACAGACATGACACTAAAGGAAAAAAAAGAGATGGGCAGCGAAGAGGAAGCTATTAGTGGAGTTGCGTCTTTTCTGCTTATTGGAGGGATCAGATCTGGGCTTCAAAAATCCAGACATGACCATGGAGATGCTACAGCGGTTGTGGGCATCAGGGCCAGTTGCAAGTCACTTTTTTCAGTAACTTTGAATAGCCACACACAAACAAAAATGGTTGCAAATCAAGGACTACTTGTAGTCATCCATGTAGCTTTACTACCAGCAATACAAGATTGATTTGAAATTGCTTTCTTCAAGGATGATGGTTCTTTGATTTCCAACTTGTTGGTCTAGGCCAGGGGTCTTCAAACTTGGCAACTTTAAGACTTGTGGACTTCAACTCCCAGAAGTCCACAAGTCTTAAAGTTGCCAAGTTTGAAGACCCCTGGTCTAGGCTATAGAGGCTGCCTTGCGTTCTCTGGAGGTGTCCCTCACCCAAACAAAGCCACTCCGTTGCTCTAAATCAGGGGTGTCCAACCTTAGCAACTTTTAAGACTTGTGGACTTCAAGTCCCAGAATTCCACAACCAGCCATTCTAAGATTGGTCATCCCTGCTCTAAATGAGCAGGCTGTTCTCGTCTAGGCAAAATGTCTGTCTGTTTTGGATCCAAAACCTATTAGTTTGTTTTTTTTAAAAAAATAAACTTAGAATAAATGAAATCCCCTTTATTACTGTTGTGGTAGGACCTTCACACCTGCAGGGGTGATTCTGGAAAATACGCTTTTCTTCCGATTTGTGTCCTACTGTTCCTTAGTGATATACACAGGAACTCTACTCAGATATTCTGTATTAGCATTTTTGAAACTTGGCAACTTTAAAATGTGTGGACTTCAACTCCCAGAATTGTCAACATGTAAGTTCAAAAGCATAGCTCTACTTGCTCTCTTGCTGTTAAGGCCGAATGCTGCCTCAGGTCTATCAAAATATTACATCTTCCATAACTCTTAAGAATATGTCTTGTAATATTTTAGAACAACTTTCTATCAGGCCTCTTAAACCGACTGTTTTAAAGGACACCTTTTGCATCTTAATATATATTGTGCAATTATGTTTATTCAATGGACAAATTCCTATATTTCTTTTTTCTTTTTTTTTTATAAATGTAGATGGAGTAAATAATTTATACTTCTAGATATTAACAGGTCTGTGAATCTGGACTGGAGTCCTCTAACCATTTTCATGCTAGCTATTTTTATTTTTCAATGGCAATAAGATCCTTCTGTTGTGTGGGAAGGTAGGGATACACTGAAGAATTTTTATGTACAGTTTTGAAATGTATTATTTTTCATAAACAATCATTAAAAGTATTTGTTTTTATATCAACTAAAACCTGCCGTAGTAAGGCAGTTTGCATGGGACTTGCCTGTGTGTGTGTGTGGAAAGGGGCATGCATCGAAGTACACTTATTCCAGCTTTCCTTTATTTTCCGACTGAACTAAAGTTCCAGGTTTCTTAATTGTTTTCTTTTTACAGCAGGAATTAAAATAATATGAAACAATATAGGAATGAAGAATAGAAGCAAATAGAAACGCAAGGTTAAAAAGAAATAAACTCAACAGCCCTAAACAAAAATAAATTAAAATAAGGTTTGCTTTCAGAAGTTGTGAATGCCCATCATTAGAAGCTTTTAAGAAGAAACTGAACAACCATTTGTTTGGAATAATATAGGGTCTCTTGCTTGAGCAGGGGGTTGGACCAGAAGATCTTGGTAAGGCCACACTTGGAATACTGCATCCAGTTTTGGTCACCACGATGTAAAAAAGATGTTGAGACTCTAGAAAGAGTACAGAGAAGAGCAACAAAGATGATTAGGGAGCTGGAGGCTAAAACATATAAGGGACAGTTGCTGGAATTGGGTATGTCTAGTTTAATGAAGAGAAGGACTAGGGGGGACAGGATAGCAGTGTTCCAATATCTCAAGGGCTGCCCCCAAGAAGAGGGAGTCAAGCTGTTCTACAAAGCGCCTGAAGGCAGGACAAGAAGCAATGGATGGAAACTAATCAAGGAGAGAAGCAACCTAGAACTAAGGAGAAACTTCCTGACAGAACAATTAACCAGTGGAACAACCTGCCTCCAGAAGCTGTGAATGCTCCAACACTGGAAGTTTTTAAGAAGAGACTGGACAGCCATTTGTCCGAAATGGTATAGGGTTTCCTGCCTGAGCAGGGTTTGGACTAGATGACCTCCAAGGTCCCTTCCAACTATTATTATTATTATCAGTAGTAGTAGTAGTATTAGTAGTATTAGTAGTATTAGTAGTATTGTTGTTATTGTTATTATCTCCAAGGTCCCTTCCAACTCTGTTATTCTGTTAAACAAGAACAATAATGTTGCATTCTCAAAACAAAATTTGGTATTGGTGAATTCCATGCCTGGCAAAATATAGTGCAGCTAATGTAAGGCCCTGATTTAACCCAGGATAATAGGTGGGTTAAAGGTATTTGACAAAGGGCGGTTGCAGTGTTCTAATGAAGTTATCTGGAAAAATTGTTTGCTTGGCGGGCGTTTGTTTCTTCCAGTAGCTTAGTTAATGATTTCTCAGAGTGATGTTTGTATTTTGTAGAAGGAAACCATGTCATTGACTCTATGATTTCAGTATATAGGTAGACATTTACACATACATGTTTGTATTTAAAGCCCAGCTAGATCACCGTGGAGCGTTTCTGAAAGCCATTGATATACAAAAACTAGACACATTTATTTTCAGATACATGGAAATGGGTCATAATTAAATACAGCCTAAGGGGATTTTTTTTCCCACTGCACTTTATACAGGTTTAGCTGACCATCTTATAACATACTCTGGGTGGCTCTCAATCGAAAATTAAAATAGCATAAAAACACATTAGAACTATTGAAACCAAACACGTACAAACGAAAACTCGGCGCCAATCAAAGTTCTAATGTGCAATTATCTAGTCTTCTCCCAGTGCTTGGGGGGGGGGGGGAAGTCAGATCTTCAAAGCCTTACAGAAGATTAAAAGGCTGGAGGCTGGCTGAATTTCAGGGGGCAGCGTATTCTATAGGGGCTGCTACGGAAAAGGCCACAGAAAAGTCACACTTCCTAGCTCCCATAAGATGACAATATTTAGCAGAAGAAACTAGGAGGGTGTGCCCACCCTATCTGACCCAGTAGGACAGGTAGATGTCCTTTAGGAAAGATAACCTGGCCCCGTGTCTTTAAACAAACAAATAGCAATAGCACTTAGACTTATATACCGCTTCACAGTGCTTTATATCTTCTCTAAGCAGTTTACAGAGTCAGCCTATTGTCCCCAATAATCTGGGTCCTCATTTTACCAACCTCAGAAGGATGGAAGGCTAAGTCAACCTTGAGACGATCAGAATCGAACTGCTGGCAGTCAGCAGAATTACCCTGCAATACTGCATTCTAACCACTGCACCACCACGGCTCAAATCCAAATGCAAAGCAAATTAAAATGCAAAACGTTGCAGTTCCTTATTATCCCGCATTGGAAAAGCCCCAGGACAAAGACCAAGACATTATTGGCATTTGGCTTTTGAAATATAGATACCAAATAAGGAAGGCACAAGAGTGATAATGCTAGTTGTGAGAACCAGTTTTGAGTAGCAGTGTGTGCAAGGTATGAGAAGGCACACCGGGTTAACCTTCCATATCACAAGCAGCTTTGTGCTGTAGCATGATTCAGCCTGGCCATAATTGTTTGCTCTCACTTCCTTTCAAGATAAAGAACAGTTCTACCTGATTTCAGTCGAGTTTCAATTCTCCCAGGAAAGTCATAGTCTTGTTATTTTTCCTGAGAAATGGACCCCAACGTGGTCTTTTGGAGTTGTCGACTTTCCTGCTCTCTGCTCTTCCTTTGGTCTTTTAGTAAGTACCTTAGATTTAAAATTAGAGTTTATTGCTTATTATTGTACCATAATGCTACGATCATAAAGTGCCTTATTTTATGTGCAATTCAATATAAAATATAAAAAGACAAGACTGTTTTTTTTTGCCCAGAATGACAGACATGACACTAAAGGAAAAGGAAATGGGAAGGGGAGAGAAAGTTATTAGTGAAGTGGCATCTTTTCTGCTCCTTAGAAGGATGGGATCTGGGCTGCAAGAATCCAGATGATCACAATCGCGAAGAAACACAGAAACCCGGAACCCAGATCATCCAGTGGTTTTGCTTTCCAGATCTTGTAGCCCTAGACTTGCTCTTGAAGGAATTGTCCCCTTGGAGGTTGACCGTACAATCTTCAAGTACTATTTGATTACCTAAGCCTGAGAGGGTTTTTCCTCACTTTTGGAGGCAAAAGTAGCCTTATGTTTATGCTTTTTGCCTGGTGATAGAACCGTTATTAACACTTTTTAAAGTGCATTAAACACTGCAATGAAATAGCCAAACATTTGAGATGCACCAGTCATTCTATTTCGACTGATATTAATAGTAGTTGCACAGGCTCAACCACAACTCAGTCTGGAATTTCCATCATAGGTCATTGCTGTCATTAAGTGGGTCACTGCAGGAGCCAACTTGATTTTATGACTTGTTTTCCCATGGTTGTTTAGCAAAATCCTCGGTCTGAGTCAGAAAAAAGAATCACAGTGTTGAATCAAATTGGAAGTCCTTAAATAGATTTGATGGTTTGGATGGTTTTTGCGATATGTTCAAATCTCGGTTGGTTGGTTGGTTCTCTCCAAATTGATTTAAAAAAATCAAATTGGAGCTAAGCTGGGTCAGTTTGATTTCCCAAAAGGATGGAATCAAGAGGAATCTGGACCTGACAACAAGCCCTGAAGAGTTATTTGTTAGTGTCATTTAGAATCAGAACTGTGCCATTAGATGCGGTGGAAATTTTAAGAAGGGAAATTGCAGGCTAATATAGAGGGATAAGATCAAGCCATTAGGAAACTGTACTGGGTCATTTCTTGAAACTGGCACCCTAAGAGAGAAAGAGGCCCTAATTCAAGGCCCAAACAAGCATATGTCTAGTCCAGGGGTAGGCAATCTTGGCTCTTTTATGACTCGTGGACTTCAACCCCCAGAATTCCTGAGCCAGCCATGCTGAGGGGAAAGGGAGAGGTTTCCAATCTGAGCCATGCTAAAAGTTGAAGTCCACGAGTTATAAAAGAGCCAAGGTTGCCTACCCCTGGTCTAGTCCAAGAAAGAGAAAGATTAGGGGTGATAGGGTAGCATTTCATGAGGGGCTCTCACAGAGAAAAGGGGTTCAATTTATTCTCCAAAGTGCCTGAGGGCAGGACAAGAAGTCATAGGTGGAAGCTTGTTAAAGACAGATCCAACCTAGAATTAAGGAGAAATTTCCTGTCAGCGAGAACAGTTTGCCTCCAGACGTTGTGGGTGACCCATCACTGGAGGTTTTTAAGAAGAGACCAGACAGCCATTTGTCTAATGGTGTAGGATCTCCTGCTTGAGCAGGGAGTTGGACTAGAAGACCACCAAGTTCCCTTCCATCCCTATTATTCTATGTTCTAAACATTTCTTTTCCGTTCCCCTCATAGACTATGGGGGCTGTGTGGAGGTGACTGTGCCCCATGATCCCGTGATGCAGCAGAAAGGTTCAAACGTGAAAATTCCTTGTCATTATAAAACATCGGTTGGCAAAAGCTTTGTTTTGGAGTGGAGGTTTGCTGGTGGCTCAACGGCTCCTGATGCTGGAACACAGGTGACAGAGAGCAAGGCAGGAGCGGGCAGAAAAAACAGAGGGTGAAGAAAGTAAATAGGGATACACTTTTCCAGTATTGTCATTGAGGATTAGGAAGAAAAAGGGAAGTACTACAAATCCACAGCATTTTACTTGAATTTTGCTTCTAAAATTAGTATTAGTATAAAATCAAGACTCCGTATGGCCTCTGAATAATTGGGGATGGGAGAGTGGTACAAAAGATCCAAAACAGAGAAGCAGAAATAGCACTTAGACTTATATATCACTTCACAGTGCTTTACAGATCTTTCTAAGTGGTTTACAGAGTCAGCATATTGCCGCCAACAATCTGGGTCTTCATTTTACCGACCTCTGAAGGATGGAAGGCTGAGTCGACCTTGAGCCAGTCATGATCGAACTCCTGGCAGTGGGCAGAGTTTACTTGCAATGCTGCATTCTAACCACTGCACCACCAGATTTTACTTATCCTTACTCCCAATCAATTAATTGGTTAAAATGTTCTAGGTTTCTTGAAGATCAGGAGTTCCTCTCCATTAAAAAAACTAGGGTGAGAACATGCTAAAGAAATGGTGGGCTTCTTACACTCTCAGCCACTTCATGTTCAGCTCCATCACCATCTTTGCAGCTCTCCAAGCACCTCCAGATTGGGCTGCCAAAAGTGGGCAGCAAGATAATTAAATTTCATCAGTGGGATTTGGAAATTTAAAAAAGGAAGGGATGGGAGTGGAAACTCTCTTGTTCCCACCCTTAACTCTCCCCCAACCTTCTGGAAAATGGAACAAAATTATGCCATGGAAATTTAAGAGGAAAAAACTGCCAATGGGGAAAGGTTGATCACTACTATTTTGCTCTATCAGATGACTCATGCCCCCCCCAAATCAATCTAAAATTGACCCACCCCAGTCCTGAATCTCATGGGAATTTTTCAGGTTGGGAAACTTGAATAACTAGGATGGCTTCAGAGTGTTGGAAAAATATGGAATAAAACTTCCCAGTTCTCTCCAGATCTGCAATTATGAAATCTGTTCTGATATATCACACTTTTAAAAAAAAAGTACTCAGAACATTTTGCAGATAAGGTACAAATCTTCATTCATCCTCTTCCGCAGCGGAAGAAATTTTATGAAAAGAGAACAATGGATGTTGGCATAGTGTGTGTGTGTGTGTGTGTGTGTGTGTACTTATATACACACAGAGTCTTTCAAATTACAGATAGTCCTTAACTTATGACTACAATTGAGCCCCAAATTTCTGTCATTAAGGGAGACATTTGTTAAGTAAATTTTGCCCCATTTTATGCCCTTTCTTGCTACAGTTGTTAAGTGAATCACTGCAGTTGATAAGTTAATAACCCGGTTGTTATCTGGCTTCCCCATTGATTTTGCTTGTCAGAAGGTCACCAAAGGGGATCTCATGATCTTGGGACACAGCGATGGTCACAAATATGAACCAGTTGCCAAGCATCTGAATTTTGATCACGTGACCATGGGGGATGCTGGAAAGCTCCTAACAGTGAAAAAGGGTCATAAGTTACTTTTTCAGGGACTAAATGAACTGTTGTAAATCGAGGACTGCCTGTCCTAAGTCTTTGTACAGGTTCCTTCTTGCGTGCAGGTAACCCTCCCATCTCATTCCAGATTCTGTATTTTGCAAATAATGAGCTCTACAAACCAGGTGGGCAGGCTGACCGGCTCAGCCTCCTTCACAACCCTCCCACGTTGGGAGATGCTTCCATCCAGTTGAACAACCTCCGTCCATCGGATGCTGGCACTTACATCTGCGAAGTAAACAACCCCCCAGATTTCTATGGCGGTGGTACCGGGCTTGTGAAACTTGTAGTTTTAAGTAAGTCCTTTTTTTAAAAAAAATTATTGAATTGGTTGGCATACACACAATTTTAGCTCTTTAACTCATTGCATAAAATGGACCGAGATTAAGGCTTCTCGGCTTGAGTTGCAAGCAGGTACAAATCGTGTTGATCATTACCCCAAAAATCTTACCCTGAATTTCATAAATAAATGCATCTGTCAAAGTTGTTTGACAAATGCCTTTATTTGTAGGAGATAGACCTGCTGGCGGGGGGTGATGGGGATTAGAGTCCCACAGGCATTAGAAAGCTCTGGAACGGGCAGTTCTATATGGCTTTGTTAGTTAGGGACTATGAGTATGATCTTCCAAAAGATGTGGAAGTCAGCTTATTGGGGAATATTGAATATCCATGGCAACTGAGAAGGAGAGGAATGTCAGCCATGTCACAGACAAGGACACCAGGTCAGACAAGGCAGAATGAGCCTGCTGATCAAAGATGATGGTTGTCGGTAGTTCTATTTTTAAGTAGGTTTTTTTTTAAATTTAAAGATTTTACATATGCAATAAGAAATGGATTCAAAGAAAAAACTAGTAAATGTGATACCCAAAAAAAAGAAAAAAAAAGGGGGGGGGGAAGAGACAAAGAAAAAAGGCTTCGATTGAATCCTAATTTTACTACCTTCTCTAGCAGTGTATGTATTTTGCATTCAAAATATTTAGCATTTTTTCATGTCCACCAAGCAGATAGTGACTAGTTCTAGAGTAGGGGTCGGCAACCTTAAACACTCAAAGAGCCATTTGGACCCGTTTCCCACAAAAAAGAAAACACTGGGAGCCACAAAATGAAGATAACGCTGCATATATCGTGGGTTTTTTTTAACCTTTATGCTATGTATAAAAAAACTATAGTGTGTTGCATTTATGAAATCAGTGAACTGCTACAGAGAAAACAAATTTTTATTTCTGCATGCAACAAAAATATTTTGAACTCCGAAAAAAAGACACTGGGTCGAAGGTTATTTTCAAATAAAATACTCAATGTCTATTTGAGTCCTCCTCGTATTTATGAAATAAAAAGCCGAACTTAATTAAATTCAATTAGTAGTGAAAGCAAATGAATCTGCCCACGTGGCAGTACACGTTCTGTTTTTTCTGAAACTTTTATTTTCTTGGATTTATCCATGGTTGGCCTACCAGGGGTCAAAAAGCACAATAAATCTTGTGCCAGCAGGTGTCGCACATTGGCATTTGTGACGCATATTTTGAGCGATAGAGAGACACAGCAGAGGGATGAAAGAGCCACATGTGGCTCTGGAGCCGCGGGTTGCCAACCCCTGTTCTAGATGGTGCCAGATTTAAAGAAGGGTCTGAGTCAAGCTTCTCAGTCTTAGTGGCAAAAGATCTATCTATATCACCCACATATTTTGACTTCCATGAGTTCCTGGTATTGAATTCATCCTTTCTTATCAGTGCCACCATCCACACCAGTCTGTAAAGGGTCCACCTCTGCGCCTATTGGATCAGATGTCAGCTTCTCCTGCAGTTCTTCTGAAGGTGTGCCCTCCCCAATTTATTCTTGGACTCTGCTGGATTCTAAACAGCCACTTCCTACCTCCAACATGGTGCAAAGTAGGTGAAGGGCAGTTTTCCTTGGTAAAGGACATGCCAAAGCAGAGAGTAGGGTGGGTGGATGAATGGATGGATGATTTTAAACCAAGTACACTGGTATAATTGCAGCAGGCTACAGTTGGACTAACTGTGGACTTGTTTTGTGTTTAATAAACATTGACCTCTAGATTAATATAAATAGTCTTCTGAATAGGTATCAGATACGCTGTAGTCCCACACATCACTTTGATTGATGATAACCATTTTAAGGAAATGGGTTTGGAAGTTCCAGGTGTTTGATCAAAAGCAGCTTCCAAAACAGTAGACGATGTGGAAGCAGATGAGTTCAATTACAGAAGAATCTTATGGAATCATGTTCCCTGTAATCACTTTCTTAATATAGTGATCTCCTCCATAATGTTATTAAGGAGGATATTATTCTACAAGAGGAAGGTCAAATATGGAATAATTTCAGAATGTTGCAGTCTCTGGGTGTGTAGTTCCAACATAAGGCTGGAGAAAGTTGTTCTTCTAGTTCTATTTTCAAATTGGTCTTCTCAAGATACTGAAGGACATTCTCAACAAAGACTGGCCTGGAATAACAACTTTTCCCCCTTATTTTGTCATGTCTTCTGACTGTAAGTTGGTGTTCATGAATGTCTGCCTGTCTACCCTACCTAGTGTCTGTTACAGTCCTTACACTGTATGTTTTTTCTTCTTGGGCTACTGGGACTTTTGTTAAGCACATTACCGTAGGTAAACATCTTAAGTAAACCAAAAGACCAAGAAGCCCCAAGGAAAACTTACAATCCTCATAATACATGGACAGACTCAATCATAATTTCAATTGGGAAACCTGGCTTTCCTAGACTAAGCCAAATCGAAGAAGACTAAGGAATTCCTAGAAGCTTGGCATTCCAACCCCCAGTGGCAGGGTAAGCTACTGTACTGTATATAAACAATCAGTAAACCCCACACTCACTAGCACTGATGTTGTTACCTAGTCAGTAATGAAATATCTGCAAGCAAACAACCAACTCAGAGAACACCATGGACTCCACAGTTCAATCCTGAGCCACAGGTATTCAATTGGGAGTTATTTTCTTATTCTATTTTGATTTCTTTCCCCAGACCAAGAAAAGGGAACTCTCCTATTGACCAACCTCACACTTCAGTTTTCTGGTACCTACAGCTGCACTGCTACCAATGAGTTTGGACACCATAGTTGCCAAATCTCTCTCCATGTGACAGGTGAGGACTTCTCAGTAGACCAAGGGACTCTTTTTGTTAATCTTTCTGAATACCTGATAATGGTGTCTTTTCATGCAAGATTCTTAACCAACTCGTTTAGAAACTTAGTAGGCAGGTATGTGCATATTATTAAGTCTGAATAGTTTTTTAACCTTGGCTTTGTTCTAGCAGCTTATACTAGGTATGTTTTGTGAATGATTCACTGTAAGTTACAAATGGGTTAATTTAGTAACTGGGTTAGGAAAATTGTGTGAATGGAAGTAGCAAGTAAACAGCTAACTTCAGCTTGTCATGAAAGATTTGGAATTTTTTTCCCCCAGATTTTGGACAGTGATGCCATTCTGTCTATTTTTGTTGTTGTTAGTTGCAAAGTTGTGTCCAACCCATTGCGACCCCATAGACAATGTTCTCCAGGTCTTCCTGTCCTCTACCATCTTCTGGAGTCCATTTAAGCTCACGCCTACTGTGTTAGCTAATAAGGATCGAATTCTGAGCTCATTTTACTACGTCTTGGGCCTGTTAGATTGCCACTTCCCATTCTTTAAAAGAGGTCCTGGTCTTTTGGTCCTATCCATTAAAACTTGACTAGATTTCTCGATTTGCACAGAGATTCCCACTGTCCCAGCCAAATCTCTACGAGTATATAGTGCCATCTAGTGATGCTGTTTACACTATTTATGCTTTTTTTGCTCAGACTTTCTGGGCACATGGGCATCGTGCCAGCCACACGCCGAGCAAACATTACTGTTTTGATTTTCTAAGAATCTTCTGGAGACATTCAGGTGGGACCAGAGGCATTCTTGTAAATGTTTAAAACTGGAAATTGTCTTTGCTTCATCCGACATCTCCATTATTATTTTTTAGAATCTTGAAAATCAAATGAAACCAAGTGGGAAAAGGATCACGGTGGGCTTTTGTGATGGCATCCATGGTTTTCTGAGTAGTCCAGGACACCATCTGACCTGCCCCTCTCCCTCCTGTCCCAGATTTTCTTGGTCTCATTTAGACTTTTGGTAAAAGAGATAAATGGTAAAACTTTTCATGCAAGGCAGGCCGCAGTGAAGGCTGTAAGAAAGAGGGTGACGTCTTTAAATATTCCAAGAGGAAAGAATCCAGCAAGGATAAGATTTCACTGATCTTGGGCGTGCTAGCTTTCGGTTGGCAAACTGTCATAGAACAGTTTTCAAACCTGTATCTTTCTTCCCCCTCCCCTTCATGACAAGAAAAATGTTTATCATTGGGTTTCAACGATTGCATGAAATGGTCCCCATAAACAGGTTGGACCCCCTTCAGATGTAGCAGAATGTCAGACCTGCCCCAGTTAGGTCCCTTAGGAAAGAAAGATCCTCAACTCCATTTGGCTGAAATGATAGGTTCTTTGACTAAAGGATACTGCTTACGGCAAAGTCAGGCTAGAACTAAATTTCCCGCACGAAAAAGGTTACAATTTTTCCTCTCATCCCAGCCGTCCCCCCCCCCATGACCAGTCCATCTTCAGCCGATGAAGAGCCACATAGAAGGCTGAGATGTTTGGGGTAATCCACATTCCAATCTCAGGCTGCGTGGCTCTCGTTTCATGCTTCCCTGGTCTTCATCAAACTGTCATTCCCCCTCCCTATTTCCCATCCATTCCCCATACAGGTGTATTGCCCATTTGTTCCCTTCCTTGCTCCCCCCTTCCCCTTTTGCCCATCTTTGCCTTTGATGGCAGGATGCCAGCCAGGTGCACGCGGAAGATGGCAGACCTGACCCAAGTGGGGAAAGCAGCTCACCTGTAACTATTTACTTTGCTAGAATGGAAACAAATATGGAGGAGAAATCCCTCCAAACACACCGGTTAGTGTGCCTCCCAGTTAAAATGGGATTTGTTCAAAGCCCTTTTTTTAAAAATGAAGATTTGCTTTTCCTTTAAAAAAAAAAAAATGGTTTGCAGTTTCCATCACTTTCCCTTTCCAAGATCACCTAGGAAAGAACTGCTTTGATCCCAATGGATTGGATACCTCTCTGTGCTCCATCTCTCTCACTCTAGAGGTTGGATATCACAATACAGGTAGTCCACAACTCACAACAGTTCATTCAGTGACTGTTTGAAGTTACAACGGCACAGAAAAAAGTGACGTGTCTATTTTTCACATGCCCGTTGCAGCATCCCCATGGTCACGTGATCAAAGCCTGGCAACTGACTTATATTTATGACGGGTGCAATGTCCCGGGGTATGTGTGTGTGTCATGTGATCACCTTTTGCTACCTTCTGACAAGCAAAGCCAATGGGAAAGCCAGATTCACTTAACAACCATGTTACTAACTTAACAACTGTAGCAATTCACCGAAGAAGCAATGATTCAAGGAGGAGGAGGAGGAGGAGGAGGAGAAGGAGAAACAGGAGGAGGAGGAGGAGGAGAAGGAGAAGGAGAGGGAGAAGCAGGAGGAGGAGAAGGAGAAGGAGGAGGAGAAGGAGAAGCAGGAGGAGGAGGAGAAGGAGAAGGAGAAGGAGAAGCAGGAGGAGGAGGAGGAGGAGAAGGAGAAGCAGCAGGAAGAGGAGGAAGAGAAGGAGGAGGAGGAGGAGGAAGAGGAGGAGGTGGAGGAGGAGGAGAAGGAGAAGGAGAAGGACTATTATTGGACTTTTTTCTAGTGCCAAAAAATATTCTGGAATTAAATCATTGTCCATTCAAGTTCCGTTCCTTGATCTCCATTAAGTAATTTGTGAACTATTTCAACTTTCCAATTCTGCCTGAACAACTTATATCCCCCCCTTTTTTTTCTTAACTTGCCTCCTACTCAGGTCAGTTCCTTTCATTAATTAGCTCTCACTTCCGCGGACAGCTCTCCCACTCGCAAGGCTTGCTTCTTCGCTGAACATCAACTGGAAGGAGAAATGAGAAGCAGGGCGAAATGGCTGGGAGGCTTACAGAAGGGAGGGGGATGTGATGGAGAAAGCGATAGGAAAACCAAGTATGCGTTTCAAGCTGAGATCTATGTTACAGTTTGTTTTTCAAAGGTGTGTTTTAGGACTTGGAAGAATCCCAAGGGATAAAGTGAGGGGGGGGGCGGAATTCTCTGATGATATGAGAGCATAAAGTTAAATTAGAGTATATAATTATAGCTTTTCTTCTCGGGGAGAGAGAAGAAGCATTTCACCTTGGCTCCTGACAACACGATTTCAAGTTTGTAGAGCAATGACAACTCTGGTGGGAGGTAGCTTAAATTGGGAACTAGCATAGGGAAAGGATGAAGACACATATCTGCACATGTTCACACAAACACACACACACACACACACACACACACGCACACACACATGAAATGCAACCCTGCCTTCTGCTATTATCTTTAGGTTTAGAATGTATTCTCACATCTCCTTAATCACATCAGATGGATCTTAATCTCTTCAGTCTTGTCTTAAATCACGCTCATTTAGGCAAAAGTAGAATTGACAAACCATTCATTTCGCGACTGTTCAAAGTTACAACAGCCCTGAAAAAAGTGACTTACAGCCAAGCCTTCACTTACAACCATCCTGACATCCCCATGGTCAGGGGATCCTAATTTGGGTGCTTGGCAAGTGATGGTTGTGGCATTCTGGGGCCACATGATCACCTTTTGCAATCTTCCCAGCCAGCTTCTGACAAGCAAAGTCTATGGGAAGCTGGATTTACTTAACAATTGCATGATTTACTTCAGAGGTCCCCAGCCCACGGTCTGTGGATTGGTACTGGGCTGTGACATACCAGCAACCGGTCCACGCAAACAAGCAAAGCCCCATCTGGGGGATGCAGGCAGCATACAAAACCATGCATCCTCCATTCCGCGGAAAATCCTCTCTCCACGTAACCAGTCCCTGGTGCCCAAAAGGTTGGGGCCTCTAATTTACTTGACAGCTGCAATGATTTGCTTAACAACCTAGGCAAAAAAGATTATAAATTCAGGTGCAACATGTTAATTTTCTTTGCATAGGATTGTTTAATTTCATGGAGCAACATCCTTAATATGGGGGTACAAGGGTTCAAGGGTTGATCTGCCAGTTATTTAGATCATCGGGAGAAATCTTGTAGCACATTTGTAGCACTGCTAGAAACTTAATTTACTTGGAGCGGAAGGGTCTTCTCCCATATAATATCCAAGCTATGTAATGTTCAGATTAGAGAGAGATATGTTTGGTCTCTACATCTCCAGTAACATAAACACACATTCCAATTGCCAGGTTCCTAATGGTTAATTGATATGGATTTTAAAATGGATCTTGATCTCCACTGTATTGAGTTTGAAAGATACAAAAAGGGATCCAATCGACAACTAAGGAGAAATTTCCTAGACAGTGAGAACAAGTGGGACAGCTTGTCTCCAGAAGTTGTGGGTGCTCCATCATTGGAGGTTTTTAAGAAGAGATTCGACAGCCATTGGTCTGAAATGGTATAGGGTTTCCTGGTTGAGAAGGGAGTTGGACTAGAAAATGTTCAGAATTGTCAACCTATTCTCCAAAGCTCCTGAAGGGACAAGAAGCAATGGATAGAAACTAATCAAGGAAAAAAACCAACCTAGAACAGAAGAAATTTCCTGATAGTGAGAACAAATAACCAATGGAACCACTTGCTTTTAGAAGTTGTGGGTGCTCCATCATGGAGGTCTTTAAGAAGAGACTGGACAGCCACTTGTGTGAAACGGCATAGGGTCTCCTGCTTGAGCAGGGGGCTGGAGTAGAAGACCTCCAAGATCCTTTTCCAACTCTATTATTCTGTATTCTGTTTCCTGGCATGTTTTTAAACTCTGCATGCTGTGTGATTCTTGTAAGTCACCTTGAGTTCTTACGTGAGCAGAAAAGTGAGGTATATATTTTCTCAATAAAAATAAATCCCACTTCTGTTAGAATATGGCAGAGGAAAAGCTATGGGAAGTTGAGAAAGTGAGATCTTTATTTTGCTCGTGTTCCAAATACATTTCTGAAGATGAATGGTGTATCAAAGCGAAGCAGTTTGGAAACGCCATATGGTGTGAAGCAATATTTTAAGCATCTATACCGATATCATATGGNAGGAGGAGGAGGAGGAGGAGGAGGAGGAGAAGGAGGAGGAGGAGAAGGAGAAGGAGAAGGAGAAGCAGGAGGAGGAGGAGGAGGAGAAGGAGGAGGACTATTATTGGATTTTTTTCTAGTGCCAAAAATATTCTGGAATTAAATCATTGTCCATTCAAGTTCCGTTCCTTGATCGCCATTAAGTAATTTGTGAACTATTTCAACTTTCCAATTCTGCCTGAACAATTCATATCCCCCCCTTTTTTTTCTAACTTGCCTCCTACTCAGGTCAGTTCCTTTCATTAATTAGCTCTCACTTCCGCGGACAGCTCTCCCACTCGCAAGGCTTGCTTCTTCGCTGAACATCAACTGGAAGGAGAAATGAGAAGCAGGGCGAAATGGCTGGGAGGCTTGCAGAAGGGAGGGGGATGTGATAGAGAAAGCGATAGGAAAACCAAGTATGCGTTTCAAGCTGAGATCTATGTTACAGTTTGTTTTTCAAAGGTGTGTTTTAGGACTTGGAAGAATCCCAAGGGATAAAGTGAGGGTGGTGGTGGAATTCTCTGATGATATGAGAGCATAAAGTTAAATTAGAGTATATAATTATAGCTTTTCTTCTCCGGGAGAGAAAAGAAGCATTTCACCTTGGCTCCTGACAACACAATTTCAAGTTTGTAGAGCAATGACAACTCTGGTGGGAGGTAGCTTAAATTGGGAACTAGCATAGGGAAAGGATGAAGACACATATCTGCACATGTTCACACAAACACACACACACACACACACACGCACACATGAAATGCAACCCTGCCTTCTGCTATTATCTTTAGGTTTAGAATGTATTCTCACATCTCCTTAATCACATCAGATGGATCTTAATCTCTTCAGTCTTGACTTAAATCACGCTCAGGAGATATTCATTTAGGCAAAAGTAGAATTGACAAACCATTCATTCAACCGGTCCGCACAAACAAGCAAAGCCCCATCTGGGGGATGCAGGCAGCACACAAAACCACGCACCCTCCAGTCCGCGGAAAATCCTCTCTCCACGTAACCAGTCCCTGGTGCCCAAAAGGTTGGAGCCTCTAATTTACTTGACAGCTGCAATGATTTGCTTAACAACCTAAGCAAAAAAGATTATAAATTCAGGTGCAACTCACTCAACAATTGCCTTGCTTAGCAATAGAGATTCTGGGCCCAATTGTAGTCGTACGTCAAGGACTATGTGTACCAAATTTGAGACCTACACAATCAACCAGCCATAAAGAGTGAACAGGAGAAAGAGATGACCAGCAGCACAACAATATAAGTCCATGGGACATCAGTGGCTTCCCAAGGACTCCAAACTTCATCATGGACCTGAATGTATGGTCTATTCATACATACTCAACTCAACTCAAGATCAATTTCATAAAACTGAAAAGCGTTCGGTGTGCTAGGGGAAAAATCAGATTGGAAGTTGATATGCAGTTTGTGATGCTCATAAGAAGTCCATTTTTCCATCCCAATGACATGACAATGACATGAATCTCATCACTTGCTAACATTTTTGAAACTGCTCCCATATCAACATCCCCAGCCCTGCTGGCCCAGAGGGAAGGTGCTCAGCCTATTCATTGACATGCTAATTTTCTTTGCATAGGATTGTTTAATTTCATGGAGCAACATCCTTAATATGGGGGTACAGAAATAGGCTTTGCTGGATGATTTCTGATCATCAAGCAGCCACTGAGGAGAAGAAGAAGAACTTCGCCAGCAAAATGAATACCAGATGCAGGAAACACATGTTTACCGTATATTTATAGAGTGACATCAAACTAGAGATAAAATGAGCCACTTTATTCCAAAATAAGTTTCTAGATTGAGATTTGCTTCTCACAACTTTAAGTACAACCTATTTATTTACAGTGGGGGATAGGAAGTACCCATGTATAGGTTGTGTTGGTGTAAGATGGAGGTTGTGTTGGTGTAAGATGCACTGGCTTGGCCACCACCATGCGCAAGTTTCAGTAATCACACAAAACCTTTACTGGAAGATCTCCACTGGCTACCAGTTGTCAAGTGGGCACAATTAAGCTGTTGGTGGTGTCATTTTTAAAGATGCTGAATGGCCTGCTTCTGTTTCTTCAAGGGTTGATCTGCCAGTTATTTAAATCATCGGGAGAAATCTTGCAGCACATTTGTAGCACTGCTAAAAACTTAATTTACTTGGAGCGGAAGGGTCTTCTCCCATATAACATCCAAGCTATGTAATGTTCAGATTAGAGAGAGATATGTTTGGTCTCTACATCTCCAGTAACATAAATACCCATTCCAATTGCCAGGTTCCTAATGGTTAATTGATATGGATTTTAAAATGGATCTTGATCTCCACTGTATTGAGTTTGAAAGATACAGAAAAGGGATCCAATCTACAACTAAGGAGAAATTTCCTAGACAGTGAGAACAATTAATCAGTGGGACAGCTTGTCTCCAGAAGTTGTGGGTGCTCCATCATTGGAGGTTTTTAAGAAGAGATTCGACAGCCATTGGTCTGAAATGGTATAGGATTTCCTGGTTGAGAAGGGAGTTGGACTAGAAAATGTTCAAGATTGTCAACCTATTCTCCAAAGCTCCTGAAGGCAGGTCAAGAAGCAATGGATGGAAACTAATCAAGGAAAAAACCAACCTAGAACTGAGAAGAAATTTCCTTTTAGTGAGAACAAATAACCAGTGGAACCACTTGCTTTTAGAAGTTGTGGGTGCTCCATCATGGAGGTCTTTAAGAAGAGACTGGACAGCCACTTGTGTGAAATGGCATAGGGTCTCCTGCTTGAGCAGGGGGCTGGACTAGAAGACCTCCAAGATCCTTTTCCAACTCTATTATTCTGTATTCTGTTTCCTGGCATGTTTTTAAACTCTGCATGCTGTGTGATTCTTGTAAGTCACCTTGAGTTCTTACATGAGCAGAAAAGTGAGGTATACATTTTCTCAATAAAAATAAATCCCACTTCTGTTAGAATATGGCAGAGGAAAAGCTATGGGAAGTTGAGAAAGTGAGATCTTTATTTTGCTCGTGTTCCAAATACATTTCTGAAGATGAATGGTGTATCAAAGCGAAGCAGTTTGGAAACGCCATATGGTGTGAAGCAATATTTTAAGCATCTATACCGATATCATATGGTGGGGAATATATAAGAAAGAGAGTTCTAGTAGAAGTGGGAAAAATAGAGAACAGCCCCTAAAATAGACACAGACAAAACTTACTATGTGAGAACGTTTAAAAATTCAGATTTCTCTGTATGAAGACCAAGTTTATGGGCCTTTGGTGAGATTTAAAGTGAGTGGTGGAGGTTGAAATTGCCATATGAAACTATCTGCTACCAGGTGCAGAACAACAACAACAACAACAAAACATTCCTATAATAAAACATTAGATGGACTGAAATAAGATAGGAGTAGCCAACATTTCTTATTCCACGGTTTTCTTTAAAAACGGGTAGCTTAACTCCAAATCACACGAGAGTAAAAATCGGGCCTCCACAGTTGCTTTCGATGCATTGAAATCTGTTGGTTGGTTTGTTTATGGAATGTATAAAGTTATCCTCCACTAACCAGTGGTGACACTGGGTGGCATACATTGTTAAAAATAATAATAATAATGAAATCAAAAATAAATAAAAAATGGACCAGTGTAGGGGTAGGCAACCTCGGCTCTTTTATGACTCATGGACTTCAACTCCCAGAATTCCTGAGTCAGCATAGCATAGGAATTCTGGGAGTTGAAGTCCATGAGTCATAAAAGAGCCGAGGGTGTCTACCCCTGGACTAGTGTAAACCAGTCACAATAACAAATGTTCATTCTGGCAATAGAACAAGCACCTGTAATATCTCAGTCTAAAGCATGGAAGAAGAGCCAGAAAGCTAATGAAAAGAAGCTCTCTTAGTCATTATTCTTTGCTTGAAGTTCTCTTATTGTTAAGATATTTTTTCTAATTTGACTATAGTTCTCCTCTCTTCCCTTCCTTTCTCTACCCTTCCTTTCCATCTTCCCTTCCCTTCTATCTTCCCTTCCCTTTCATCTTTCCTTCCTTCCCTTCTCCTTCCTGCCCCCCTCCCCTCCCTCTCCCCCTCCCCTTCCTTTCTCTTCCATCTTCCCTTCCCTTCCATCTTCCCTTCCCTTCCCTTCCCTTCCCTTCCCTTCTCTTCTCTTCTCTTCTCTTCTCTTCTCTTCTCTTCTCTTCTCTTCTCTTCTCTTCCCTTTTCTTCCCTTCTGTAACAATGGTAGATAGAGCAGAACCCCACAAGATCTTCCCTGGTATTCTGATGTTTATCCATGTCCTAGGATGCAATGTTTTGTCTCAGCAGGTAAAATTAGTGCTGTATTTGGATACAGGACAAAATCAGTTCATCTCTTTCCTTTCAAAAATCAATTGATGAGAAAAGCTTTCTGTAAAGCCAATGAACTGTGCTTGACCGAATGTGATAGCTACATTTCCTTCCTTCCTTCCTTCCTTCCTTCCTTCCTTCCTTCCTTCCTTCCTTCCTTCCTTCCTTCCTTCCTTCCTTCCTTCCTTCCTTCCTTCTTTCCTCCCTCCCTCCCTCCCTCCCTCCCTCCCTCATAGGAAATAGAATATGGTTTATGTAAAGTTACTTAACCTTTTTTGAATTCCCACCTTTATGCAACTGCATTAAAGAAAAAAAGCTTTGCAAAATGCCAACTTTTTTTGCACATTCTACAGCCTTTTTCATCTCCTTGTTAGAGTTTCAGAGTCTAACCTTAACGGGTGATTTGTCTTCTGTGTTTGGACAAGTAGGTATTTCAAAAGCTGGGGCCGTTGCAGGAGCTCTTATTGGGGCCATCTTAGCCCTATTCCTGCTTGGAGCCATTGTCCTCTACGTCTTGCAGCACAGGAGAAAAAAGATGGCTAAGGAGAAGCCTCAGTCTGAATACAGTGGAAATGAAATAAGGTGAGAACTGCTGCCCAAGTCACCTTGGCTTTACTCCTTTCTGTTGATCCGTTTTTATTCTGCTTACCTTACTTTCAGTCCAAGAGCCCTCAAGGCAGCTGGGAAAATGCATGTGGCCAAGTGGGTTGAAGGGTGTGATTTCCAGAAAACAAGAGAATAGAATTTTCTTCCTTCTTATTCCACAAAAATAGTTCAAGCTTTAATTCAAGACATGCTTTGGTAACCTTACATGGAATTCATCGGGGAAATGAATGAAAGGAAGTTTCCCTTTTGTGATTTTTTTTTTAAAAAGCAGCCACTTCGTCTATTGCAGACATGTCAAACACAAAGCCCGGGGGCCGGATGCGGCTCGTGAAGTGGTTTCATGTGGCCCAGAAAGCTATCCTGGAAACAGTGAGGGAACGGCTGGGAGCCAATGTACAATTTTGTGGTGGTCATCTATGCTGAAACGCATTCAGTCTTAGCTCCACAAGGCCGTCTAGAAACAGCGAGGAATCAGCCCTTGCTGCGTTGGCCCCGCCCCCTGGGTGCATGCTGGGGAGGTGTCACCCTTTGTGAGGAATGAAGAAATGCACCATGCCTTGGCGCTTGCCCCAGTCCCACCCCCCTTCTGCCAGAGACCCTCAGATCTGTCCCACTCCTGCCCAGGCCCCCACAGGCACCCTTGACGCGAACTATGTAGAGCTGGCCATGCCCACCCAGTAGGCCACACCCACTCCATCCACGTCCACCTAGTAGGCCGCACCCACCTTGGCCACACACACCCGCCCCCTCCCGAGGGCAACCGCAATGCTGATGCAGCTCTCAATGAAATTGAATTTGACAACCCTGGTCTATTGATTCCTAAAGGAAAGCAACATTGATTAGCTGCACATAAGCAAGGCAATTAGTAATCCCTTTCATCCTTGTTCCTCCCACCTCTAAAAGCTTTTTTTATTAACCATTTTGATTGGGATTTTCTATGAATGAGTCATGCAGCGGGCAGTAGGTAGTTCTGGATCTGCTGTACACCTCTTGGTAGTATTTAGCCCATTAGGAGGTTTTCTGACTCCTGTCGGTTTAACCCAGGGGATAAAAACAACAACACAACTTCATTCCTCTTAATCCTAAATGCAACATGCCTTTGGAGCCAAACTCAACTCCCGGTGACTCCATGGAATGCCCATGGACCATTTCTTAGGGATAGATTGGAAGTGGGTTTGCTTTTGCTGGCTACAGGAAGTTTCTTCAACTTCCTAGCTTGATAGGTTCCCATCTAGGCACTAATCAGTTGAATCGCCAAAGGAAAATCGAACAATGTTTTGGTAGGGCAATAAATACAATTTGTTCCACTCGAGGATAACAGAGTGTTATTGCAAAACCTGCCACAAATTCACCTGTCTTCCCTCCATCATTTTTCCCCTAGAGTAAGTCTGTGAAGAGAAGACAAAGATAAAGCTCTTGCATGATAGCTTTAATTTTGACGCTATGGAAACCCATCATTTGGCAGTTCCTTCAATTTGTGAGAAGTGTGCATGAAAAATAACCTCCCATCTGTTCATGTGCTGCAACTCAGATCATTCTATCATGCCATGCCTGCTTTCCTGGTGCTAGCCTTCAATAGATGGAGCTAACCGGTTAATAGGAAAAAACAAAACAAAACAAATAGATCCTGAAAACCTAAAATCGACATAGCTTTAGATAAATCTGAATGAGGGAATCCAGAGCTGGATTGTGCATCTTCCTAATATTTGATTTAAAGCAGACTTTAACTTTATCTTTGGTGTGTGGGATGAAATACCAGTGCTTATGCTCTGCTTTGGGCGACAATGAATATTTTTTTGCCCGTTTCTTCATACAAGGTGTGGTGGTAGTACCTGTGAAGAATATTTATATCAGCAGATCAGCAGGAAGTCCTGGATGTCAACTAATATTTTCTTTCTCTTTCTTTCTTTCTTTCTTTCTTTCTTTCTTTCTTTCTTTCTTTATTTCTTTCTTTCTTTCTTTCTTTCCTTCCTTCCTTCCTTCCTTCCTTCTTTCTTTCTTTCCTTCTTTCTCTCTCTCTCTTTTTTTCTTTCCTTCTTTCTCTCTCTCTCTTTCTTTTCCTTCCTTCTCTCTCTCTCTCTCTCTCTCTCTCTCTCTCTCTTCTTTCCTTCTTTCTCTCTCTCTCTTTCTTTTCCTTCCTTTTCTCTCTCTCTCTCTTTTCTTTCCTTCTTTCTCGCTCTCTCTTTCTTTTCCTTCTCTCTCTCTCTCTCTCTTTTCTTTCCTTCTTTCTCTCTCTCTCTTTCTTTTCCTTCCTTCTCTCTCTCTCTCTCTCTCTCTCTCTCTCTCTCTCTCTCTCTTTTCTTTCCTTCTTTCTCTCTCTCTCTCTCTCTCTCTCTCTCTCTCTCTCAAGGGAGGACGCCACTGCTCCTGGAATCTTCAGCCCCAAAGAGAGAAGGGACAGTAAATCAGAAAGTCAGCTCCTGGAAAATGTCTCTTCTAGACCTGGGTCAGCCAGTACAACCAAATCCCAACTAAAGAACTTCATAGTCTGAATTTGCATCGCTATTTTTTCCCTTAAAAGGCCAGCTTTGTTTTACTGCAGTGAAAGTAGGATTCATCTGAAAAACTCATCCCATCCATGTTGCTTGGCCTTCATCTACCACTCCTAATCCTTTTGCTGCGTTGGTATCTGTTAAGTTACTTTCCTGCAGGTTTGTTTTAGGTTTGATGTGTTTGTGATGCTTGCTTGGTACCATTTGCTTTTTGGCATGTGTCTTTGGGCAAGTTAGGTCAAGAAAATGTAATCACATGAAAAAGAAAAAAAAATCTTCATTTCAACTTTGTTATTTCTTAGCTAGACTGAGTGTGCAAAAGTCTAATTCTATCTCCTATGCTAGTAAGAATGTGGTTCAACAAAAGAAGTGCTGTAGATTCTTCTGCTCCCAACTTTTCATGGCTGAATGCCTGTGGCCAGAATGGAAGTTGCTGTTTTAACTTTCATTTCTGGGGAGTTATTCTTTGATATACATCTCAGACTCTTTTTAAGGACATGGTCACTCACAGGGAAGGGTGTATGGCATAAAAGAGGCATGTTGCAGAAAGTTCCCGCACTGCAAGTGCTTTACATGAAACTGTCCTTTGAGATGGTTTGGAAACCACAATTGTTTGAACATGGCTTGAAATGCAAAGAGTAGACAAATAGAAGTCACACGTGTTTCTTCACTTGCCAACATGTTTCCAGGATAAATGCAAAAGCGCAAACAGTCATTTCCTTTCATATGTAGGATGGGATGTCACTTTGCAGTTTTGCATGGGCTGCTGTTTTGTAAAGCCAAAGTTTGGCTGTATATCAACACACAAAACTCCTATTCATTATCAAAAGGTAAACATAAAGATTTCAGTTTCTTTCCCCTCCACCCATCATGATGAATGTGGACTTATTGTGACCCTAATACAAGGGATCACAGTAAGGATTCTTCTGGGAACATAAAAGGCATTTTCATGGTGGATTCTAGGTCTATGTTTTTCTGCATCTCACGTTGTTTGGCTCTTAAATTGTCTTAGAGCCCCTTATGTTTCTTGGTTGCCATGGGGAAAAGGCATTTGCAATTCAAAGAAGCTTTCTGGGGAATTAGACATCAATAATGTCTTCGGAATCATCTCCAGAAAATGAAGAGGAAAAGTTCTTAAATGTTGAATGGGTGATTAAAAGCTCGGTTTTCCAGAATTGCTACTAAAGTTCTACTAAAGCGGGAGTTCCATAAAAATAAAAACTCTGAAAGTTGAACTTTGCTGGATTCTGGTTTCTGCTGTAACGTCCTCATTTTTCTTCCCATTTTGGATGTCTACCCAGCTTCATCCTTTACATCTGCCTGGAAGATTTTTAATTAAAATATATATACTTGCTACTAAAGACCTCAGCACTCTTGTTTTACATAACATTATTTATTGACATTCCATCTTAGTAGAAGACATTGCGTGCAAAAAGAGAAAGAGAAAGAGAGAGAAAGAGATACTAAAAAAGACAAGGGCGGCAGATTCTGCCAAACTGTCGGTGGGTGAGAAAGAAGATCTAAGGAAAAGAGGGAAGACAAGCAGGAGAGTATTCACAAGTGAGAGGGGAGGAGAGGGCATGAGTCAAATGAAGCTGAATCAGAAAAGGCCATTGCCATTTCCTACATGGCCTTCGTTGTGTCTTGTAGTGACTTGACTAAATGGAGTTTGCCATTCTTCCTTATGGCACAGAGAATGCAGAGGAGAATGTGGGCATGAATGCTTCTACCTTACTCTTTCTCCAGTTCCAGTTCCACCGTCACCACTGGCAATAATGTGACTGTCTACATACCGAGGGGTAACATGGATGCACATGCACTCTCAGAGGCACTGAAGAAAAAGTTGAGGTGGTCTCTCTTTTCTCAGCTGCTAGCCAATTAGGGAACCTGGGCTATTCTTTGGATTGCTAGATTAGAGCCCTCTCGTCTGTAAAGCCCAACTGGGTTATTTGAAGCTGTAGTGCGTTTATCAAAGCAAGACCAAGGAGGCTTGGAGTGATTGGGGGAGACTGAACGTATTATCATCAAAACAGGCAGGCAAAATGTTTTTAATACAAATGGCATTTCCCAAACCTGGGGCTGTAAGAAGTGGTGGTTTGCATTGGGGAAAAAGATCTTAGCCACCAATTGTCCATTTGGATCCATGCAAATCAGGAGCCTGAAGGCCAATTGTGGGGTGGGGGGTAGGGGGGGCAGATAGTAAAAGTGAACTTGCTGAGAGGTCACCATCTCCCCCTGGCTCGGAGGTTCTGGTAAGCAGTGACCACCCTACAGCGACTGTCGGTTTGAAAAAAGAAGTCACGGCACTATGAAAACAACCAGAGACACCCAAAAGGATTAATAATATCTCCGTTTCAAATCACTGATGGAAAGGGAATACTTCTACAACTGAATGGATGGGTCTAAAGGAGGCCATCTGCACAACATCTCTAAAAGGAGGCGTAGAAGTGTTGAGCACAAAGGAATAAGCTAGCATGCAACATGCAAGAGGGAGGTTGAGAGAACACCAGTCTGCACTAAACAAGGAATGGCATTGTTCTTCTGGCTGGAGGTGGACCACAATTTGCTTTTTCTCTTTCGTTCGGACAGATGAAGGCAGCATGGAAAGAGATTTCTGAGAAACAGGCTTAATCTGAGGGGTTCTGTGGCATTTGCAAAAGTCGCCACCCTCAGTGGTGAAGTCAGATATAATGTTTTTTTAAATGGAGTGGAGAGGGATGGATGTATATTTGTAAATTAAGGGATGGGATGGCAAAATGTTAATTATGATCTCTCCCATAAGTAGGAGAAAAGTGGTCATCTATTGGCTAGTGCTTATAATCTTGCCAATCTATTTTTCTCTCTCCTATGATTAGAACACTTTGTAAAAATAATCTATAATTTAACTTGATAAGAGGAAGGTTGGGAATCTTGTTTTGAGGCCTAAAATAACAACTTATAACATTATGTCTGTCTTCAGTCCCATTAGCCAACGCAAGAATGCTTCTAAATTACCTTATCATCTGTCTCAAATTCTATTGACCAGTCGTGAAAATAAACCTAAAAGTCCGAACCACATCTATTTAAAATAAACTTTTCTCCACTGCCCATCTTGCTTAGAATCCAGGACTCTGCCCTAAAGGCCCACTGCCTCATGGGGGACTGTTGGGTGGATGGGAAATAGCAAGGAACAGATGGATGCAACCATGAAGAAAAGGTGTAGTCATAATATATTGCACCAACAGAGTCTCTCTCTTTGAGGATGGATATTTTGACTGACGTGGGCAGGTACCAAGAGGAATCCTGGGATCTGTGCAGGAAGAAAAGGCAGAGAAAATAGATACCGGTATTCTTAAGAGAAGGGGCAGTGGTAAGGTTTCTGAAAGGAAAATCAGTCCAAAAGAAAGGATCGTGTCTGGTCTGCGCTCAGACAATAGGATGGTTCTTCTGGAAGCAGAAGGTTGCTGGATGCTATGGTTCCTTCCATTTCTTCTCTAGTCCCTGTAGAAGGAGAGAGAGAAAAATCAGATCACTTGAATCTGGTATTTGAGATAACAACAACAACTTGCCTAGCAATCTGGGCAGTCAAGAATGACTTTGTCTTCTGGCCAAGAATCATTTGTCTCTCCAAGCTTGGACTGACTGTACCGAATGCTCCCCATGAGGAACGGATTTGGTGCTCACGTCGTTTGGAAAGGACAGTTAGTTTTGGGGAGAGGCACGGGGAAAAGATGGAGCGTGCAGGAAGCATCCTCCAAAGAACTGGGTGTCTCCATTTGACTCAGGAAGGGAAGAAGGGAAGAAGGTTGCCGGAGCTGATTTGGGACCTAACATTTGCAGAGAAAGTGTAGGCTTGAAGGATGTTTGGCTCTCGTTTCTGTTTAGCGAGCAGATGGCTGCTGTCAACTGCTCTGCTCTGTCTTGCTTTCAGGTCCTTGCTTTTTGGGCTTTGCCAACTACCCCAGGAAGCCCTGGCAGCTTAATGCAAGGTCATTTGTTTTCAGGGATGAAGGAGGATCTGGTGGGACTCCAGAAGGAAATGTACTGCTTTGCTACTTAAAGCTAAGTAGATACCTCCAGTCCTCCAGACTGTCTTACATCAGGGGATAAGGAGGCACCTTTCTGAATATCAGTTCCATTTTCTCTGGTGTTTGCTTAGAACAGGGGTGTCAAACTCAATTTCATTGAGGGCCGCATCAGCGGTTGCCCTCGGGGGGGGGGGTGTGTGGCCAGGGTGGGTGTGGCCTACTGGGTGGACATGGCCAGCTCTACATCGTTCACATCAAGGGTGCCTGTGGGGGCCTTGGCAAGAGTGGGACAGATCTGAGGGTCTCTGGCAGAAGGGGGTGGGACCAGGGCAAGCGCCAAGGCATGGTCCATTTCTTCATTCCTCACAAAGGGTGACACCTCCCCAGCATGCACCCAGGGGTGGGGCCGACACGGCAGGGGCCGGTCCCTTGCTGTTTCCAGACGGCCTTGTGGAGCTAAGACTGAATGTGTTTCAGCATAGATGGCCACCACAAAATTGTACATTGGCTCCTGGCCGGCCTGGGCCAGGGCCAAGGCAGAGGGAGCCGTTCCCTCACTGTTTCCAGGGTGGCTTCGCGGGCCACATGAAACCACTTCATGGGCCGCATCCGGCCCCCGGGGCTTGTGTTTGACATGTCTGGCTTAGAACAATCAAAAGAAACTAAGATGTTTAGGGGGAGGGGAACTCCTAAAAACGTGCTGCACCAGACCATCTGGTTAGCACTGGGTCTCCTTTAAAGCTAAGTAGATACCTCCAGGACATCGTAATTGAGCTGGAAAAACAGAAAATTCCCTTAAGGGTATCCAGTGGCACAATTGGATATCAAATGGTCATAATCAATATGCTGGATATATACCAGATGCTACGCTATACTTTCTTTAACCTTCCTATATTGAATAAACCATAGTGGGCAGGTTTTATACAAACTCCAAACCCATAAATTGTGGTTCATCAACTGCCACAGTTGGGTTCACCCAAATCATTGAACTATGAAAAAGGATGTTTTTAAACCCATTATAAGCCACTGGGAAAAGATGTTCCAAAACACACATACACACACACACATGCACACACACAGCACTTACAATTTAATTATCTTATTTGGGTTTATTTATTTATTTTGGGGGGTTAGATGAGGAAATTGTCCTGGGAATATGAATAAAGGGTGAATAAAGAATAATCCAACATAGATTTGTGTTTCAAGCGATTACAGGAAATGGCTTTTCCTATTCAACAAGGAAACTCATCAAAAATAATCTCAGTTTGTGGAAAAGCCATGGCTGTGTTCACTTAAAAAAAATGACAAGTAGAAGGCATCATTTGTAAGATGTTGCATTCTGAATTATGTTTTTCTCCTTTTGCATTCCTGGACATCAAGGTTGACAGGGAAGATGGGGACATATGTGTTTGTGCATATACCAAGTGTTTTGATTGGCACGTAGCAAATAACATTCAAGCATGGAACAGATTTTGTTGTAAAATATAGAGAAACAGTTCTAGACAAGCTGAACAGTCTTTGCATTAAACAAGCTAAACCTGGACATAAACTCCATCACAGCACAGTAAAAAACAGTATTCAGTTCTCTGTACTTTAAACGGTTTGATTAGAGAAGCATAACCAAGGTGCCCTAAATACATTTCCTCCACGTTGTCCTAACTCAGGAGAACCTCTGATTTCATAAATGTCTTCCGTGACCTTCTAAGAAGGCTGTGACATCTGGACTTGCAAAATTTCAGGTGATCACTGGATATATGCAAAGAATCAGAGGTACCTTCTGGTTATTCCCAATGATGATCCAGACCAGAAATAGCAATGGGCTCTTTGAGTGGGATTGTTGAAAAGTTGATTGTATAGTTCCTTGCCTTTTTTCTTTGGGAAATACATGAAAACTATAGTGTAAGCCATGAAATAGTCATCTCACAGAAAACCTAAAACTGTTCCCTTAATCCCAGTCCCATCTGGAGTCTCGATGGCTGCCCCTTTTTCTCTGGAACTGCAGATGCCTGGAGAGTCAACTTGCTCAAATGTTACTGGCACTTAGGAAAGCAATCAAAATCTGAGAGAGAGAGAGATAAATTGAAGGAGCGGCCTCCTGTGTATATGTGCTAATTATATTTAGCTTTTATGGTTCCTGTGCACAAGAGTATTTGACTCTTAATATGTTCGTGTTAATATCAATGACTTATGTGAGTTACAGGGACCGTAAGCTGCTCAGGATCAGTCAATGATTGGAGAGGAAAAATAACTCAAGGTGGCGAATATATCCACCCATCTTTCTCCTTCTATTTTCCCAAACCTTTGAGTGGGTTGGGGAGAGAGAGAGAGAGAGAGAGAGAGAGAGAGAGAGAGAGAGAGAGAGAGAGAGAGAGAGAGAGAGAGAGAGAGAGAGAGAGAGAGAGAGAGAGAGAGACCTTTGGAACAATTCTACAGTCGCAGCTTGATTATATCTCAATACATTCTGAATATGATAAACATATATATTACAGAGCTGGCAGCCCCATTACTTCCAAATTATTTGGCATTTAGGTTGATGATTCCATTATTGTGCAAACTGGGGGTTAGTAACCAAGAATAGGTGATAGGTGAGGGAGGGAGGGAGGGAGGGAGGGAGGGAGAGAGAGAGAGAGAGAGAGAGAGAGAGAGAGAGAGAGAGAGAGAGAGAGAGAGAAACATGGTAAAACAAGTTTACCTCAACTTTGGCAATTTTAAGATGTGTAGATTTCAATCCCAGAATTCCCCAGCCACGCTCTGAATTCTGGAAGTTGAAATCCACATATCTTAAAATTGTACTATATCTGAATGTCTAGAATAGATTCTCTTAATACAAGGTTTTAAAATATTAGCTTTAGTTTGTTCAGTTATAAGGATGGATCTCTAAAATTTGATAGAAATTTTAATTGTTTACTCTGATGAATTTTACACATTGGCTACTTTCGCCTATTACTGATCGTTGATTTGATTCCACGAACAGTTATGGTTATTTTATATGAAGTATTAACCTAATGTCATTTTGAAAATTCTTGTTCAAGTTTATACATTCTTATACATATACATTCTCCTTTATTTATTTCTTTTTTGGCTCTTTTTTCTTATCCTTCTTCACAGTTGTGCTATTAAATATTTGTTAAAATATTAATAATTAAATACATAAGTTATTGCTGAAATTACCCAAAGCTTAAAGTCTCCCAGATGGGATAAAATTAAACTGGATTGGAAATGTTTTGGTCTTGCTGTTTTTGTTTTTTGTTTTCTTTCCAAATGCTTAAATGTTTTATCGCTGCTCTATTCTTGCCTACATTCTCCACCAGGATTAAAAAACTCTTGTTATCCCCAGATAGTAATCAATCCATACATCTAGCTCAAATGATGCCAGCTGTCTGCTTTATGCAAAACACTAGGCTGAAAATAACAACTCGTACAGGGCAATGTGTGAATGGAATGAACAAGTGAACAAATGGGACTGAGTTCATGCATTGCACTAAAATCTACTGTTCCCTATTTGGTGTTGGTTTAGCTTGTTGTGCGAAAATACAATCAAGTAAATTAAATCCTTTCTTCCAAATTTAAAATCTAGCAGACCACAAAAGGAAAAAAGGATGGGAATGGAAGAAGAAAAAAACATTTTGTGCAAGTTCTTCACAGCAAATGTGCGCAACAAACGTGCTTTAGAATAATGGCAGCAGCATCCTTTGCTGTGTTTGGAATTTCTTGCCCTACCTATAATGTTGATTTACTCCTTTATGTACTTTATTCTTGCCAGCCTTTAAAAATAGACTCTGCTGATGAGAAGAATTTGAGCTGGTGTTGCTATGGAAGAATTCAAATTGCAACCCAGTCCCTTCATCTCCCTTGGGGAGTTACTATTGGTTTCCATGCTAACTACCAGTGTGTAGGATTTGTCTTCCATGTGAAAACTAGGACAGACAGAGTTTCCAAAGTAGTGATTTATTTGATAATCTGCAAAAAGATCATATAGCAAAGGGAGGGAGAGAGGGAGGGAGATGACAGATAGATAGATAGATAGATAGACAGACAGACAGACAGACAGACAGACAGACAGACAGACAGACAGACGAGAGAGAGTTTGCAATAATTTAAGGCACCTCTACAAAATATAACTACCAAAACTCAAACAGTCTCTGTGCCAATCCATAATTTCAATTTTCCCATCCTCTGGAACCCTTGGTCACTGGGGGGAAAGGGTGGGGGAATTGTGCCTACTCCACTACCTCTAAAAATATTTTCTGCCCTTGAGTTGGAAAAAGTGACCATGTGAGTGGTATCTTCTCTTCCCTCTCATAAATGCACATTTTCACTGATCAACAATGCACACCAGTATTTATGGTAAGAGCAGACAGTTTCATTCTGTCCTTACTTGGATTCTTCAGCATGTACATAGCTGCTTATTAGCCAGTTTCTCTCTAGATTTTTTTTTTTCAAAGACAAAAAAAATCTTTTTTTGCTTTGCTTCCCCCCCCCTTTCTATTGAGTAATATCTTAATTTGTCAACAGGCCAAGGGGTTTGTTTTCTTCAAATGCTTCTCCACCTCTTCAAACTGGTACCTGTAATTTGGAGTGCAGCGGTTTTATAAGAATCTCAAAGCCTGCCTATGCAATTATACTCACATCAGAGGAGTGAAAGTCACCACGGCGAGTGTGAGCCATTGATATATGCAAGGGATTTGCATACTCGGTAAAACAGAGGGGTCAAAACCACGTGACTTGGATGTATTTCCCCCCCATAATTGGACCAATCCAATGGTATAGATTCTCCTGCTTGAGCAGGGGGCTGGACTAGAAGACCTCTAAGGTCCCTTTCAGGTCTATTCTACTCTACTCTACTCTACTCTACTCTACTCTGCTCTGCTCTGCTCTGCTCTGCTCTGCTCTATTCTATGTTCTAATTCTATTATATTATAATTCTATTGTATTCTATTGTATTCTATATTCTATTGTATTCTATTGTATTCTATATTCTATTCTATTCTATTCTATGCTATGCTATGCTATGCTATGCTATTCTATTCTATTCTACTCTGTTCTACTCTATATTCTATTCTATTCTATTTTATTCTGTATTCTATTCTATTCTATTCAAGGATTTAAAAAAAATATTATTGGACAAGGCATCTTTTCGCTTGCTTGGTGTCTGTGGAGATTCTCAGTCATCCAGGTCATATTTGTTTCAAAGGTGCTTTTTTTCCCTTCAAAAGACAACTGGACTGTGTGTTTTTTCTTTTTTCTTTGTGGAAAAAATTCCTGAGCATGGCTGGCTCAGGAATTCTGGGAGTTGAAGTCCACGAGTCATAAAAGAGCCAAGGTTGCCTACCCCTGCCCTATACCATTTCAGACAAATGATTGTCCAATTTCTTCTTTAAAACCTCCAGTGTTGAAGCATCCACAACTTCTAGAGGCAGGGTGTTCCACTGATTAATTGTACTCACTGTCAGGAAAATTCTCCTTAGTTCTAGGTTGGTTCTCTCCTTGAGTAGTGTGAAGTTGCCTGCAGGCCCCCCAAAGGACAGAACTTGTGGTGAGGCCCCTGACCACTCCATTTGCCATTCCAATGAAAGCAGCAACAACCTGTATTTCTAAAACTGTCCTGATTTTATCATTCAGCCCTAGAAAAATAGAATATTCAGCAGCTGCATTACTTACTGCCCAGTTCAACAGAATGCTTTAATAGTCACATCCTAACTGGAGGAGATTGTTTAAAAAGCACCTTGATTTTTTTCATTGCAAGTCAGAGCGTCAATAGAGTTTTCTCCAGATATGTAGGGTGGGAGGGAAATGATGTCTTCCTTTATTTGATAATAATCAAAAAATTGCTTCTAAGGAGAGTTTGGATCATCTTGAAGATCAAATGTCTTGATTTGGCTTTTTTAGATAGAAGATACAGTGGATGGCTCAAAATTTCCCATCTCTTACAAGAACATAGAGAACATTGGGCTGCCTTATTTCACTAGACATATCATCTGCCTCTGATTAATTTATCCTACCTTGAAACCATTAATGAAATTTATCATTGGACAGAATTATGTAATGTAGCAATATAGAGGTGGGCAACTGGAATCTCCAGCGCTTCTCTTTGAGACCCCTCCTAGCACCCCTCTAAAAGTTGTGACCCCTTTTTTCATCTTGAATGTTACAACAAGGAAGGTTACTTCACGGAGGGTAATCGTACTTGTTTCTGTAATTCGTTTCATGTTGAGCCAGATTTATAATTAGATCAAATTAGCTCTGTCTGTTTCCCAGACTATAACCCACTAGCCCCACATGGCCCCTCTGAGATTAAACGTGTGTTTCGAGCTTTAAAAATAGTAGACCCTCTTATTATTTGACTGCTCAAAGGCATCATTTGCTCCAAGAAGAGAAACAGAGATCCCGCCTGCCTTATCATTAATCCATCATTGTCGCAGCTTGTGAAATATTGCTAATTTAAAGTCAGCAGACACAGAACAGCTGAGCGCACATTGCATCGGCCACCTCAGTTGAGAGCTGGGGAAAAATAGGCAAGAATTTGTTCTGCCATTAACCTTTCCAATCAGCCTGCAGAACATCTGTTTTTCACTGAACTGAATACAGGCAGTCCTCGTTTTGGAACCTGCCCATTACAGCTTTAAACCGTGATCGTCATGAAGCAGGTTACCTATGTGACCGACCCTATTTCACAAACTTTTTTCCAGCGGCTGTTAAATCAATCCTAAAGGGCAAAAAAAAAATATGTCAGGATGCTAGGTTAAAAAAAAGCATGTGAAAAGGGCAAGGCATCAGCCCCAAGACTGTAGCTGCCAACTTGACTTCTTGACCCAAGTCCTCCATGCAGACCACACTGGTAGGTGCAAAAGGTTATTACAGAAGCTTCCTAAAAGTTGAAGAGTAGCACAGGAGACGGTGTAAGCAGATGAAATTGAAAAATGGGGCAGCTATGGTGGACGGTTCTACTGGGTACCCTTTGTCTCCGTGCAGCCCATAGAAGAGGGATGGGCAATTAATTTTCCCAAGGGGTCCCATGAGACACTGGGACTGGTGTGGAGGGTCAAACCAATAGGCCGAACATAATTCTGCTGAATATTAATTTTATTGTGTTATAAAAAGCAGTAACCTATGTGATTTTGAGCAGCTGCCACTGATAAGAATGCATGTTACATCTTATTTACATTTTATTTCCAGTTTCTGATTGACCTTCATGTGGGCCGGACGGGGACAGCCAAAGGGTCGAATGTGACCCAGAGGCCATAAAATGCACAGGTCTGCCACAGAAACTACAGATAGGAGTGACAATTAAGCCTTACTCTGGCTAAATATGTAGGGCAAAGCCTTCTAAGCTAGAGTTTTTTTCAGCCTGCTGCCCTCCAGATCTCAATTCCTACGAGACCCCTGCCCCAGATTATCAATGGATGAAGCACACCCAGGACAATCTTACCACCCTGGCTTGTTCATCATGAGTTCTTTGCTTTTGTTTATGTAAGAATCACCAAGGATTTTTTGTTATGGTGGTTCACGAGTTCAGTTCAAGCTGACTTGAGTTTGTGTGTAACACATCACTCAGTATGTTTTACAGTATCTTAATGTTCCTTTGTGTGTAGACACTCAATACTGCTGCTTTTTGTTAGGATAAAATGAACTGAGCAGGGAGGAAGATGGACATTTTTGTTATGGAAAAATCTTAGAAGTTTCTAGTGTACAGAAATCGATACCACGGGCAGGTAGCCAATTGGGGAACAGCCATTGAAAAATAAGATGCCGTGAACCTAGTAGCACTTATGTTTTGATATGCTGCAGCACAAATCTTTGTCCAGATTTGTGCATTATAGCAAACTAGAATTTGTTTGTTTGTTTATTTCTTTATTTGTGCAGTCCTTAGTGCTCTCTAAGCTTGGCTCTTTTGAAGCACTGATGATGTTACCTAGTTGGGTGATGAAATGTTTGGAAGAAAACAACCAAGCTCAGAGAGCACCAAGGACGCCACAGTTCAACCCTGGGCTACAAATATTCTCTTTTATTGGTATTATGTATTTATTCAGGGCTTTTTTTCTCATAGAACACCCAGAACAGAGTTCCGGCACCTTTTTTGGATGGAACCTTGTAGGGTAGGCAAGGCGGGTTGTATGACATGTGTGAGTTCCGGCACCTTTTTTTGTTTTTTAGAAAAAAAGCACTGTATTTATTAAACAAATTGATATAGCATCCCAATTCACACACAGTGACTCCAACATTAAAAAATCCACAGTTAAAAATTCATCTCCCCCAACCCTTAATAAAACAAGTCACTTGACTGGCTCGGAATTGGGTCCCCGAGCCTGCTGACAACACCATGTCTTCAAGGCTTTGCAGAAAAGCAACTGGGTGGGGCCAATCTTATCTCTGGGTGAATGGTATTCCTAACAGAGGGAGCCATCGCAGAGAAGGTCCTTCGGCTAGATCCCACCAGGTGTATTTCTTTGATAGTTGGAGCCCACAACATTCCCTGCCTTCCTGCTCTGGTGGGGCCAGTTGGGTATAAGAATAAACTATAGGTCCTGAGCTTTTCACTCTGGCCTGTCTATCATGATCTCACAGGGTTATTTTTGTGGGGACAAACAGTAGGACATAGTTGGTACTTAGGAAAAGCTATTTCACAATAGCTTGAAATTGTTATGTTATCAGGAAGAGATGAGGAGAATCCTTACCTGGCTGCTTAATCTCCATTGCGCAAGTCTCCGGTCCGGGTGCTGCTTGTACACTCGGTGTCCTTGCTTTTACGTTCAATTTCACCCCCCTTAATCTTCTTCCGAGTCATGTGGCCACGGAAACTGGCCTGGATCTTGGCAGCAGCTGCATTGGCATCTGGATCATCTAATGGAATATCCAAGATGTCTTCCTCCAGTTTGGTGCAAGCTCCTTCCTGAGGCACAGACGAGGATACAGAATCAGCACAAGGGAAACTCAGCCTGCTCTCTACGCCGAATTACCTCCATAGGTGTGCTTGTGGGGAATGCCATCAAGGAAGACCGATATTGCCATGTTAAAAATACATGACCAGGGAAGACCAAAGGGGGATGGTTGCGGAATGGTTGCCATGGGGTTACAGAGGGGATTTTTTTTTCAGAACTTCTTTGGGATAGGCAGTGGCAGCAAAATACCAAGAAGCCATACATTGTTCATTGGTCTTGAGATGGCTGACTAGGAGCTGGGAAAATCCCATTGGGGCAAATCTATTTAGGATTAGGGTTAGGTCTCCATGAATTTAGAGAGAGAAATGGACATGACCAACAGATACATAGTGTGCTGGTATGCTTAGAAGGACAGTGAGTTTTTGAGTCTGCCTTATCTACATTTCCTGGGAAAATACATGGGGGGCAAATCCACTTAGGGCTAGGATAAGGTCTCTTGAATTCAAAGAGCAAAATTGGTTTCGTCAACAGATTTGGAGCACATGGGTATGCTTAGGAGGGCACTAACTTTACAAGCCCACCTTACCTACAATTCCCAGTGTGTAGGTATGCTTAGGATGATAATGACTTCTCGATATTGCTTTATCTACGTTTCATGGGAAAAGCCATGGGAAAATCCCATTGGGGGGCAAATCCACTTAGGGTTAGGGTTACTTCTCCATGAATTCAGAGAGCAAAATGGACATTGCCAATGGATTCAGGGTGCGTCAATATGCTTAGGACAGCACTGACTTTTTGATCGTGCCTTTTCTACATTTCCTGGTAAAATTCTTAGGAAAACCTCATTGGGGGCAAATGCACTTAGGGTAAGGGATAGATCTCCATGAGTTTGGAGAGCAAAATGGACATCACCAACATAGTTGGAGTGTGTCAGCATGCTTAGGACGGCACTGGCTTTTTGATCCCGCCTTAACTCCTTTTCCTGGGAAAATACATGGGAGTACATGTACTGTTGCCAAGAAAATGGTATGGCTGTATCCTTGAAATCATTAGGAATTCAGTTCTACATTACCTAGGATTTTATTCCAAAGGTGCAAGGAACGATTCCTACAAAAAATGTACTACACCTGTCAGATGCAAGTGCCCAGTGGATAGGTTCCTATCTGTCTTTGCCACTTTCAAATGGGATTTTGCTGTTCTACCTCTCTTGCTGCTCAATTTAGCTGGGAAGAGGTGTTGTTTCCCCAAGTGTTGACGAGAGTGTCATTCAAACACATGTTCTGAGCTCAAATAGGGCAGTTACATAACTAAATCTTATGGGGACTGAGTTCTTTAGAAGGTAGCAGGAATAATTTTACTTAGTTCTTTTATATGTTGCAGGACAGCATTTCCGTATTTGGAAGGACTCCGACTCATTCTGATGAACAGGGGTTCCTAAACTCCTGTCCTTCCTGATACTGTAACTACAACAAAACCACCTTTTAACTGTCATCTTCCCTGAATCACCTATTCTTGGTTACTAACCCCCAGTTTGCACAATAATGGAATCATCAACCTAAATGCAAAATAATTTGGAAGTAATGGGGCTGCCAGCTATGTAATATATATGTTTATCATATTCAGAATGTATTGAGATATAATCAAGCTGCGACTGTAGAATTGTTCCAAAGGTGTCTCTTCTACAGCTGAGTTTCAAGGGATGTAATTGGACTGTCTAACTCAGTCTTCCTCAACCTTAGCAATTTTAAGATGTGTGGACTTCAACAGATAGTTATGATCTCTCTCTCTCTCTCTCTCTCTCTCTCTCTCTCTCTCTCTCTCTCTCTCTCTCTCTCTCTCTCTCTCTCTCTCTCTCTCTCTCTCTCTCCTTCAGAAAATAGTAGTCAGGCATTATTTAGGTGATACTCCTGAAGAAGTCAGATCAAAATAACAAAAGAAAGCTGAGGTCAATATCTCAGACTCATGCCAGCACAAGATAATGTCCTCAATCAGCATATTAAGGAAAGCCTGCAGATCATGCCCACAGCCCAAAAAATATGTTGGGAGAAAAGAGGAAATAAATCCTTTAAAACTGGACCGGCTAAATATGAACTTCAGCTGTTTCTGCTATGGACTGTAGATGAAATGAATGCAGCACCACGAAAAAGTGTCTTTTAGAAATGGTGAATACAACATGTTTGTTTTGCAGTTAGAGAACATGGAATCCTCACTTTCTTTGCTTTTTGTATTTGATTCTTTGTAGAAGTTTTTTTTTCTTTTCTTTTCTTTTTTTTAAAAAAAACTTTGTAGACCCCTTTTGAAGAGACTTGTCCTTGGAACATAGCACGAGGTGAGCAGGAATAAACCATATTTAACTCACTCTCCATCACTGCAGTTTGGAAAAATCTTTGTGAATTTACTAGACTATTAAAAATGACCAGCAGAGCTTAAATGCGTCTTACTGGCCACATGAAAAATGTACTTGCCTTCTTAAAGAATTATTTTATCATTTCATTATATGTGAACGGAGCTCTTGAGTGCTTGCATTCCTCCCCTGCAAGCTATTTTGAGATGTGTTGTGTTTAGACATTGACAAATTCCACACTGGTTGCGCTGCATTGCATTTTCCATGTGTGTGTGTTCAGCACATTAACATCGCACAGCTGGGGAATGATTATATAAGTCCATCTTGGGGTGGGTAACTCCCTGCTATTTGCAGTTCCCTTTTTTTAACCTCCTGTGTGGGCAAAACTTTGTGATTTTTAAGCTGAGAGCAGCTTGTACAATTTAATGGATAACCTCCCTCTCTTTCAGTAGGGAAGGAAGAGGGGAGATATAAAAGTTACCATGTTTTATTATTATTTTGTAAGTAGTCTAAGCTTTTCTGATGTTGCCCGGGGCAAAAATAAGCTGGCACTGAAAGTTCTACTTGCTGATCAGTAGCTAATCCAGGACAGGCAATAAAATATATGGTACAATAATGCCTTCATACAACACATCATTAATTTATAAAGTTTATGATTTTTAAAATGTATCTAATAGAAGATCCAGAATAGAGAAATTAGTCAGTCCAAAGATGCTTTTCCAAAAGGCATCTGGACTTTCTTGGTTTTTTTTTTTTTTAAAAAAACGTTTCACTTCTCACTCAAGGAGCTTCAGGGCTGAAGAATTGATGAAGCTTCTTGGATCTGAAGAGAAACATTTTCAATAAAAAAACCGAGAAAGTCCAGGTGCCTTTTGGAAAAGCACCTGTGTGACAACCCTGATCTGGATGATTGAGAATCTCCATTGAAAGGAATTAGTCAATTTTCACATTCAGTGTCTGACATCCAGTCTTAAATTCATTCATTTTTGTCTCAAATTGCAAACATTCGTGCAAATTGATTGTAAAAACAATATAAAGATGTGTACACTTTTTACAATATTCTTGTTTATCTGGATCATCTTTTTTTCCCAATGAACCGAAGTTTATGATCAAGAGCAATGCCACAATTTCTTGAGATAAGCTCAGAAGTCCTTTGGAGAGACTGGACTTGAAAGAAAAAAAAACATCATTTTTCTGTCTGCTGCCCAGAGCTTTTCTGAGCGGGCTGCCTACAAATACGATTAATAAATGAATCAATGAATGTTCCCCTTTATATTGGGAAAAAATAAGTCCATTTGGTTGTTGAAGGGATCACACAACAAATACACAAAGGAAATGAGATGGGAATCAAAGTTTCAAGTTTCAATTAATAAAGGTTAACTCTGATTGTTGTAATCATTTAGTCATTAATTTATAGCAATGTCTTACTGTCAATTGAATCTTATTTTTGTCTTAATTTTCACTAGCTACTAGAGTCACTTTAACAGCATAGATAAAATAGTCAGTATACAGTAATTGGACTCTTTTTAGCTTTGAAACCATAATCACTCCTTATGTATTATTCATCCATACACATTACATCACTGCATTTTGTCTAGAAATAATATAATAATAATAATAATAATAATAATAATAATAATAATAATAATAATAATAATAATAATAATAATAGTAGTAGTAGTAGTAGTAGTAGTAGTAGTAGTAGTAGTAGTAGTAGTAGTAGTAGTGTTTTTCCATGGCTTTTAGTGTTATAATAGTTCTGTATGTGAGATCGGTAATTTTACCATTCCATTATTCCAAACAATCATTTAATTGCCTTGCATAAATTGTAAATAACTTATTAGAATTTTTACCGTCCAAATTCTTAAACTTTAACTTTAACCATTTCACTTGTTTTGTTATAGGATTTCATGGCTTGTTTTACTTTAATCAGTTGTGACTGTTTTGTTTTGCTTGTTAATGACAGAAAGAAAATGATTGACTACTTAATTCTGATTGAAAAGTTGCCTGTCGTAGCTCAAGTGTCTCTAAGGAATCAGATGCATGTAAGGAGATAGTAAGAGTCTAAGAAATTGGTAGCCCAGGAATCTTACTGGTTTCAATAATGAACATCCACCAAGGAGCACAGCTGACAAGGTGTTATGATGACATCTGGAGAAGGATAGAACTGAGTTTCCAGGTCGCCTATTAATGTTTTGGATTTTAATTGCAATTGTTCACTTTTGTTTGGTTTTCTGATGTATCGCCTGCTGCCCAGAATCTCGGGTCCACATGTAGGGGTCATATAAATTCTTTAGATAAATAAATCATGCAAATGAAGTAGTATTACTTGCATAATGATATTCGAGTCCATGAGATATTCTCCTCCTGGCTTCTACTCTGTCTGTACTATCAGCCTTTCCTGACAACCGTGTCCCTCAACTGCAGAGCTTTGATTGACTCCATTAGACAAGTAAGAAAGCTGTTACAAATGTAAGGAAATTTACATATTGTACAAGGCGCAGTTGTTTAAATTGTGGTGGACTGATGACATAGTATCATTAGTTCATCCACTGTTCTAACTTAATCTATGAAATTGGAGTGGGCTAAAATGCTGTTAGCTATCCCAGGTAAACCAAATGGGAAACACAGCCAGAGGATCTAATTCTACTTTATTGTAAGGCTACATTAACAGAATCTTGCAAGTCTGAAAGTACAAATCTCCCACTCTCTTTTACTGCCTGATCGATTTAGGGTGGATCCTTCCTAAGTTTCTTTTGATGACTGCTAAGCAGCTGTGGGCTTTTCTCCCTTTTATTTATCATTCCCTAGACATCATGCCTTCTCCTCATCCCTTAAGATCCTTCCACATACCATCACAAATGCAGACTTTTAACTAGAGGCTTAGTTCAGCCTGCATACTAAATCAAAACTCAGTATGCCCATATCATGGCTTAGCAATCAGAATTTGTCAACAATATTTTATTATCTCTTTTTAGTCATTTTGGTTTAGCCCTAAACTAGTATAATGTGTGAACGGGCAGCATATCATAGTTATAGGTTATAGATAAAGGATGGGTTCCAAGTTAGAAGAGATACTTAGCCGAGGAATATGTGGGAGAAAAGCTATTCTGTATTGGCGTATTTAATATGGAAGGAGGTGGGAAGTCATTTAAATTTCCCATAATGCCCTGCTGTGGTAATCTATCAAGGCATTGTGGGTGATGAATATAAGTTAAGTTAAGTTAAGTTAAGTTAAGTTAAGTTAAGTTAAGTTAAGTTAAGTTAAGTTAAGTTAAGTTAAGTTAAGTCAAGGTAAGGTAAGGTAAGATAAGATAAGATAAGATAAGATAAGATAAGATAAGATAAGATAAGATAAGATAAGATAACCTTTATTGTCATTTTTTTACTGTGGGCACAACAGCATACATCAAAAATGAAATTTAGTTGCCCGCTCTCAAAGTGAAACACATATATGACACACACCTAAAACATACTATGTACAACATATGTGACTTTCCAACCAAAGACCAACTCTGGGCTTTGCCAGCTGTTAAAGATATCATGTGTTCACTTGATAGCTATTCAAAATTAGTGAAAAATAAGGACCGAACGTCTGTGATGAGTCCAAAGAGCCATCAGGACCCAACAGGAGTACTAGAAAATGTTATTATAGTTTAACAGGCATCTGTCCTTGCAAAAGGTCAGCCTTCTCTAAGCATTTGCTACTCAAAACTTCCAAATAAAAGTCAACTTTCCTCTGGTTATCATCATGTTTAAATATGTCTCTGCTCTTTATCCAGGATCATCTGATTGTTTCCTTCAGGTCTCCCAACTCCATAGTCACCATGTAAACTAACAATCCAATTGACCTTTTATTTTCTTCTTGAAAAAACACTTTTGTCTTTAACGAAGTTACAGCAAATAAAAACCTCCAGACTTTTGTCACCAGCAAGCCAAAAAGGGACTTGCTTGATAAATTGTCTTCCTTCCACAAGTTAATTATATTTTGTGAGCCAAGTATTTAAAAGGAAGATTTTCAGTTCATATCCTGTTCTTCATCCCTAGTAGAACTTTGTGTAATTTGTCACTGTTGGCTTTGGTTAATTGTATGTGTTTCTAACCTGAAATTTTTCCTAATGTTCTGTATTGTTTTTAAATTTCTTTTAAACAGGCATATTTTGCATATTCGGTTTATGTTTCTCCCATTGTATCCTATTTTGTATCTTCCTTCCTTCCTTCCTTCCTTCCTTCCTTCCTTCCTTCCTTCCTTCCTTCCTTCCTTCCTTCCTTCCTTCCTTCTGCATTTTTGCTATACTACTTTTCCTTTTATGTACACGTTATCCATAATTTTGTCTAATTTTGGTATTTTAGAATAGGAATTTTAAATATATGATTGCCAAAAAAAATTGTGCAGCAGTCTATTAGATAAAAAATAGGAAAAAACAAAACAAATGGCAATGATGAAAAGAGATAATGTTTAAAAAGGCAGAGAGGCAAATATGGGCTTGGAAGAGAGACCCAGATTAACAACTCACTGATCTTCAGAAATGGGTCTTTGGCTTTGAAAAATTGATGCCACAATGTCCCGGTTCATCTTTTAGGTGCCACATAAACCTTCCTGGCTTTTATAATGAGTCCCGGCATTAGTGACCCATTTTTCTGCCTCGGTATTGAATAATTAAGAAGTGGATATCCGAGATGTGCTTTGCAAATGTGTCAGTCTGTTTGATGACAACATATAGGCTTCATCCCTCAATAGAATTAAAGGGAAGCTGTCTCCAATTTCTCGTTGCCTTGTTCTTGGATCAGCTTCCCCAGTCAATTTTCTAGGCACTTTTACTCCATTCTCACTTTGTGGCAAGGCTTCCAGCCAACCCCATATTTCAACTGCTGTTGGCTGAAGGCTGTGTTATACTTGGTAAAGCTTCATTTGATTGATTTATTTTACAAAAACAGCAGTGGACCTCACCAGTTGGCAGTCCTTCTCTGTGGTGGCAATTCGGAAATGCTTGTTCCAGATGTTTGGAAGTCCTTGGGCAGGATGTGAAGTGGTTACTTTACTAGGTGGCCCAGACAGGAAACACATCAAAGCCAGAGCCCTGGTGGTGCTGTGGTTAGAATGCAGTACTGCAGGCTACTTCTGCTGACTGCCGGCTACCAGCAGTTTGGCAGTTCGATCTTGACCGGCTCAAGGTTGACTCAGTCTTCTATTCTTCCAAGGTTGGTAAAATGAGGACCCAGATTGTTGGGGGCAATAGGCTGACTCTGTAAAGCACTTAAAGAGGGTTGTAAAGGACTGTGAAGCGGTATATAAGTTTAAGGGCTATTGCTATCAGATAAGCTAATTCTATTTTATTGTAAAGCTATATTAACAGAATCTTACAAGTCTGAAAGTCCAATTATTCAGCTGTCATTCTCACAGGGTCCCTTCTGAGCTTCTTGGTCTGCCCATTATGCAGCTTTGGGCTATGTTTCCACTTATCTGACCATTCCGTAGGTAACATCTCTTCGTCAGTCTCTATATAACATTACAATCTAGCATGTTTCTGGCCTGTGAGCTGTCACTAGAAGAGGAAGAGGTGAGTAGAACAAGATCCAGGACAGTTCTGCCCTGACAGACTCTGCCTCTGGAAATATTGAGCCCACGGGAATGTTGCCATTACTGTGGACAATGTTGGAAAGATGAGGCAAGGAAGCACCAGGTTGTGTAGAAAGCCACCTTAGATAGGACGACCTGCTTAGAAGGAGACTGTTCCCAAGCAATTGTCAATTGTGTCTCAGTGAAGATCTTCCCTTAAGGGTCTACTAGGGTTCAGTGTGAAACAAAGCAACTTTTATAGCAGCCCAGTCTGCCTTTCCAAGTCACATCAGTCTGCCTGAAATTCTTGATCATTTCCCAAATGCTTTCTGTTTTGCATTTTGAGCCAGAAATGCTGACTTTTTGAACTCCAGGTAAACTGGGATTGCAACTTTGCTTTCTCACTTCAGTGGTGAATGGCATCCACCTTGGGGGAAAAGACTTTTAGCAACAAGCCTTAAGGGCTGGGACTTCTCACCTTTCATCACTGCTTGCGAGCAAATAGAAAAACTCCTCCAATAATTCAAACTTCACTTCTGACTTTCACTCATTGTGGTTTGCTGGTAATGCATTGCTTGGATGACACACATTATCCAAAAGGGACAATAGGTGTCAGCCCCTGCTAATGGAAGCATTCTCCTTTCCTTTGGAAGAACCCGTGCTGAGCTCTGAAAAGCAGGAGGCCAACTTCAGCTGGCTTGAGGGCTTCCAAGGAGCAAACAATCTTTGCATGTTTTCCTGTTCTGTCTTTCTTGGATGCTCCTGAGCAAAGATATAGAGATGCCCAATTATTCTTCCTGGATGAACTTTTATTTGTTTACGGCCCCAGACCAATAGGGAAAGGACAGAAATAGTGCTGGAAAATCACTGGAACAGTACAAGGGAAGACCCATCAGTGGTAAACTTCTCCAAGTATTCTGTTTGTGATGTATGGAGATTGGACAATAACAGAATAACAGAGTTGGAAGGGACCTTGGACGTCTTCTAGTCTGCTCAAGCAGGAAACTCTATACCAGGGGTCTTCAACCCCCGGTCTGTGGACCAATACCAGGCTGCAGCATGCCAGCAACCGGTCCGTACACACAAGCAAAGCCCCATTGCGGAATACAGGCAGCACACAAAACTATGCACCCTCCGGTCCACGGAAAACCCTCTCTCCATGGAACTGGTCCCTGCTCTATACCATTTCAGACAAGTGACTGTCTAGTCTCTTCTTAAAAAACTTCCAGTGTTGGAGCCTTCACCGCCTCTGGAGGCAGGTTGTTCCACTGGTTAATTGTTCTCACTGTCAGGAAATTTCTCCTCAGTTCTAGGTTGCTTCTCTCCTTGATTAGCTTCTTGTCCTGCCTTCAGGCGCTTTGCAGAATAGGTTGACAATTTCAAAAGCCACTTTGAAGTGAAGGTGGAAAGCAGCAGAAAAGAAGCAATCACAATTGCAAGAGGAGGTAGATAGGGTGTGCCAAGGACATCTGCACAAGTAGCAGGCTAATATTCAATTTCTTGACGTGCTCAGTGCTAGGATGTTTGGTCTCCAGTTGCATCATAGCCATTTATTGTATGCTGCTTTAGAAGCCAATAATATTTTTCCCCTCCTCATTAAAGATAGCTTAGGAAACTGTAATACTGAAGCCTCTGTATCCTACAGTACTGTACATGATCCACTATTTAAAAGTTATGACAGCAGCTGCCGGATGTTTTACACAGTAAGCCAGTACTTACAAGCATGAATTTATATCTACATGATGGCCAAATGGAATCTGTCCAACTAAGCAGAGATTTGAAGGAACGCCAAATCGGATCTGGCCTAGCAATTCGGATGTGTGAAACTTTAACCCGACATTCCTCAAAGCAAAGATGATCTGGGTAAGTGGGAAACGGGCATGGCTGGCATCTCCAGAATAGTTGCCATCTCTTTGCCTTCTATCTCACCAAAAGTATGCGCTTATCTCTCCCCCTCCCAATTGGAAATGATGGGAAGCATAGTCCAAAACATCTGGAAAGTGCCAATCACTTGCACCTGATCTGGAGTTGCTATTGCTCTTCCAAAATGCAAACCCACTCATTGAAAAATCAATCAATTAATCAGAATAGGGAAGGGACCTTGGAGATCTTCTAGTCCAACCCTTGTTCAAGCAGGAGACCCTACACCCTTTCAGATACGTGGCTGTCCAGTCTTTTCTTAAAAACCTCCAGTGATGAAGCATCTATAACTTTGAAGGCAAGCTGCTCCAGTGGTTAATTGTCCTCACTGTTAGGAAGTTTCTCCTTAATTCCAGGTTGCTTCTCTCCTTGATTAGTTTCCATCCATTGTTTCTTGTCTTGCCTTCTGGTGCTTTGGAGAATAAGTTGACTCCCTCTTCTTTGTGGCAGCCCCTCCAATACTGGAATACGGCTATCATATCACCCCTAGACTGTCTAGAGAAAAGAATATGTCCCGCTCATATAAAATAAAGTGTTTTAATTTCTTTCCTGCTTTTTAAAATGGTAAAAGGATTCTTAATTCTGATCCTCTAATTGACAGGGGCTAGGATATGCTTCCATCTCAAGCCCCTTGCAAAAAGACGGAGCTGTTTTTTCCTCCTCTTTCTCACTCTCTTTTTCCCCTCTACAGCACAGGAACAGCAATCAGCAACAACTCCCACACATAAACTAAGAGTTCTGCTGGCCCTGTTATTATTTCATGTTTAGCGCTCCGGTAATTAGAAATGTTTGTGCCAGGCAGAGACGCTGACTCTCCGGATGTCAAGGGAGGTCCGGGAAGGGGCTGCAACTGCTTAAAGCCAAAGAGTCCACCTATATTAATTTGGAATTACTACAAATTCAATAGAGCTGGTTGAATCCAACAGTTATAACATCTACAGTATCTATCTATCTATCTATCTATCTATCTATCTATCTATCTATCTATCTATCTATCTATCTATCTATCTATCCTTTTCATGGATACACATCTTTCATTCATTCTCCAAAATGTCAGCAAACGCAAGTAAATACAATAAAAGACCACCTATGACTCCCACTCTTTAATTTCCCATGTCCCATAAAGGGCATCGTAGACCCTCAGCCAAAGTGGGGACCTCTGCCTTTTAGCAACATTAAGAAAAGAGATTCAGCCCTTAACACCCCCTACAGTTTTGCTGGAAATCCAAAGACTGTTTCCATTCATCTTTTGTCAATGACAGCAGCAGCAGCGCTGAAAAATCCTGGCTGTTGTTCTTTGACTTTGTTTGCCCCCCCTAAGTCAACTTTATCCTCTTCCTGTCCAAAATGTTGTGGTACAGTTTTTTTTTAAAAAAGTATGACAATATAATTTCTACATACATTACAGCAATCCATCCTGGGAGATTGATAGGTGCTTGGAAGTCTGTGATCTGCTTTCCGCTCCACTTCAAAGACAGAAAGGCTTGCTTTCTCTCTCTCTCTCTCTCTCTCTCTCTCTCCTCCCGTTTGTCTTCGAATCTACTCTTTGGCAGGTGCTGAAGTTGACTAGAGCTTCCTGCCTGTGGCACCCAGGACTGCTTCTCAAGCCTAACTAGGCAGCTCTGATTCTTGTGCTTTTTAATTTCTGACTCTCTCTCTCTCTCTCTCTCTCTAGCTTATTTTACAGCAACTCCCCTTGCTTCCAACTAACACCCATAAATACTTAAAGAGACAGGCAGTCTAGCATCAAGAGCTCTTTGCCATAGAAACAAGGCAGTGGGGCAAAAACCACACCCAACGTTTTAGGGCCATCTCAGCAGGTCACTTTTATTAGTGTGTTGAGATTTATTTATGGCTGGTTTATCCTTATCAAACCTCATCATTATGGTCTTAGAGGTCTTAGACATTAACAGATGTGTGGTGTGAATGCACACGATAAAGCAGCTTGGTTGCAACATGGAATGTTACAAACATAAGTGGAAAGTGACCTGCAGATGATAGCAGATCTGGCCTTCACAATGGAGACTCCCCCCCACCCCGGCCTCCATTGTCTCTGTTTGCCCAAATTCATGTTCGTTGCATGAATGGCACCATCTAACGAACCCATCTTTGCTGTCCCCTTCTCCTTTTGCCTTCCATCTTTCCCAACACCAGGGTCTTTGGTGGACAAAACATTTGAGCTTCAGCTTCAGCATCTGTCCTTTCAAAGAAGAGTCAGGGTTGATTTGATCTCCTTGCAGTCCAGGTCCAAGTGACTCTCAAAAGTCTTCTCCAGAACCATAATTTGAATGCATCAATTCTTCGGTGCTCAACCTTTCTTATGGTCCACCTCTCACAACCATTTATTAGTACTGGGAAAACCATAGCTTTGACCATGTGGACCTTTGTCAGCAAGGTGATGTATTTGCTTTCATGCTAGCTTACATCATATCCACAGGCTCACATTCTTATCTCATCTAGATAAATCGGGTTCATCTAAGGCTTAGCATATCATCCAAAGCAGTAAATGCCCTTTCTCATTTACAAGAACCAAGAACAAGCTTTGGTTTCAAATTTTAGTTTCCGCACAAGTAAAATGAGGCCAAGATGGTGGAGCAGATCTATTAAGCAGACTTCTGATATTGTGTCAACTCAGCCTCCTTTCTGATCGCCTCATAGGCTTATCAAGAAGAAGCTTTAATTAATTTGAGGGCCAGACAAGAAGCAATGGATGGAAACTAATCAAGGAGAGAAGCAACTTAGAACTAACAAGAAATTTCCTGACAGTTAGAACAATTAATTAAAGGAACAACTTGCCTCCAGAAATTGTGAATGCTCCAACTCTTGGAAGTTTTTAAGAAGAGATTGGACAACCATTTGTCTGAAATAGTATAGGGTTTCCTGCCTAAACAGGGGGTTGGACTAGAAGACCTCCAAGGTCCCTTCTAACTCTGTTATTCTATTCTATTCTATTCTATTCTATTCTATTCTATTCTATTCTATTCGATTCGATTCGATTCTATTCGATTCGATTCGATTCGATTCGATTCATACCTGCACATTATTTTATGATAAGAGAAGTAAATTTTGCTTCACCATAAAAGTACAAGGACTTCTAGGATTTATTTTTTGTCAGTTGTGCTGTTGAGTCTGTCATGATTTCACAAGACTCCTGAGTTCATATATAGCATATATAATTAATAAAGATCTTGAAGACTTATCGTCTCTTAAGAGAAAAGTGAGATATAGACACAGTAAAACTAAAACAAAAACTAAAAGTTCACATCCAGTCTGTGGATAGATTTAATTAATCCTTTTCCTTAACTTAAATGAGACATGGATCAGACGGCATGTCTTAGGAATCCAAAATCTCATTAAGGCTGTGCAAGACTTTAAGGAAAGAAGGGAATTCTGTCTGAGTGTGAGCAAAGTGAGAGGGTGTGAATTAGTGTGGCTCAGCTGTGTGTTTTCTTTCTCCCATCTGAGCTGCTGCCTGCCTACATTAAAAAAAAACGTGCTTCCATAAAATAATGGAAGTAATTGGATGTTGCTATGCAACCTTAGAATTCTCCCACTCCATCTTGCAACTTGTCCTTGGCTTGTCTTAATGTGTTGTGTGTATGCATGCACTCATTAGCAAGGGCTTTTTTAAAAAAAAGTTTTTTAAAAAACAAACAAACAAACAAACAAACTGACCTTCATGTTTTAGAACATATTTTAAGCACATGCCATTAGTTTGTCCAAAACTTTAGGTTACACTGAGACAGAAAAGAGATTGCTGAATTAAATCAGGGCCCGGCTTCTTCAAAATTCTATTTTCCAAAATGCCAGTCCTGTGTTTATAGGAAATCCTTAGCATGAAGAAAGCAATATTTATTTAATGCTTCCTAGAAACTGATATGCAGAAGGAATAAGGAATAATTTCTAGTAAGATGCCAGAAAAAAAAGAACTTACTAGATGTATTGTCCATGAAATTACCTGCCAGTTCCAGTGAAAGCCACTCTTTCAGACTTGTGATCATGAATCCGATGAATGGTGAGGTCCTTGGTGCTTTCTGAGCTTGGTGCTTTTCTTGCAGACGTTTTATTACCAAACTAGGCAACATCATCAGGCAGCACCAAGGACTCCACAGGTTAATTTGAACTGGATTACTGCCAAGTGAATACTGGAGTTGGGAAGATATGAGTTAAACTTGTAGTCCTACACTGTTTACCTGATCCAAAGCAACCTTATCAAAACCTATTAGTTCTATTAGGGAGAAAGACATACCGGTAGTTATGCCTCTCTTTTCCCCTTTTTAAAAAAAAGTTCAGAGTGCTTAGGGCTGGGAAGGCTATTTTTAAAATCAGGAAAACGGTATGAAAGCAAAGGGTTAATCTTCTCTTATGGACTAGAATAGAATAGAATAGAATAGAATAGAATAGAATAGAAATAGAATAGAATAGAATAGAATAGAATAGAATAGAATAGAATAGAATAGAGCTGGAAGGGACCTTGGAGGTCTTCTAGTCCAGCCCCCTGCTCAAGCAGGAGAACCTATACCATCTCAGGTGAATGTCTAGTCTCTTCTTAAAAATCTCCAGTGCTAGAGCACCCACGATTTCTATAAATACAGTCTATTAAGAAGATAAACACAGTCTATTAAGTTCTCGGAACTTGCTTCTCTTCCTGCAGACATTTTATCACCAGACTAGGTAACATCATCAGAGAATGGGGGGAGTGAACTCTGCCATGCACTGATTATGTTATCTGGCCCGATAATAAAATATCTGCAGGAAAAAGTACAGTAGCTCAGAGAACACCAAGAATCCAGCAATGCAACCCTAAGTTGCATATATTAATTTGGCCCCCACAAATTTACAAGTTCATTTTCTTCCGATTTCAATGGGATCTGTTTGCATTCAAGCCCATCAGCCACTCCTAGACCAAAATCCACTTAAAGCTGTGGTTCTTTTGGATGAAGGTGCCTATTGTTCAGCTGTAGCACATGGCTGAGACAGTTCTCTAGTTCTTCTACTTGGAAGAAAAAGATGTTGGCCTGTAGCCACTCTAAACATCGGGGCAATTACTGTCGTGTTGATTACAATACTTGTCAAATTGTGTTTGAATTTATATAAGGCTGAACAGCATGGCGTGTTGCAGTGGTGATGATGTTTAAAGACTAAGTGTTGATTTTTCTCTGACAAACAGATCTCAATAAAGAGAGAGGTTGCTAAGAACCATTACTGCACCAGCTGAGGTAAATATACAAGAGATTAGACTAACCCAGGGGTAGGCAACCTTGGCTCTTTTATGACTCGTGGACTTCAACTCCATGCTGGCTCAGGAATTCTGGGAGTTGAAGTCCACAAGTCATAAAAGAGCCAAGGTTGCCTACCTCTGGACTAACCTATATCTGGGGTAGAATCCAAAGCAGTCTTTCCCCAGCTAGATTTCCTTCCAGATATTCAAGACTACACCTGTAAGACTTTCAAGCCAGAATCTGGAAAGCAAAAGGCTGAGGTAAAAGAATTGTGACTAAACAAAAATTAAACCAGTCTCGTTCAGATGACGAAACCAAAGGATTCTAAATCCACTTTCTTCGGACAAGAAGCTTTCTCTGAAATTCTTATGGTTTGGCTTCTTGCATTAGACCAGTGGTTCTCAACCTGTGGGTTGGGACCCCATTTGGGGTCGATCGACCATTTCACGGGGGTCGCCAAGCAAGGCTGTCCGCCATTTTTTTGTCCGCCATTTTTTTCCCCTTTTCCGGTGGGTGCCTTACCTCCCTTGGGCTGGGCCAGCTGGTGGTCGGCCTGCTCCATCTCTGCCGCTTGCCAGCTACGCCTCGGCCGGCGCAGGGGGCGGAACCACGCATGCGCGGCGCTCCCGGGCAGGGAAAGTCCTCGACTTACGACCGGTTGGGTAGTCCTCGACTTACAACCAGTTTAGTCCTCGACTTACGACCGGTTTAGTCCTCGACTTACGACCGGTTTAGTCCTCGACTTACGACCGGTTGGGGTCGCGGCATTAAAAAGGTTGAGAACTACTGCATTAGACAAAACTTGCATTGGACAAAACTCAGCAGCACTTTTTCGCGCGGCTGCTGATAAAAACAGGATCGCCAACATCTGATAACGGATATGGCACAAGAAGAAGAAGAAGATTAGCAGCACAATTGCCAAAGGGGATTAAAATGTTCTGTCTTCAGTTGTGCATTCTAATCTAATGGGACTCATCCTGGCTTCCTATACTCTGTTTAAATGCTATAGTGTACATTGTGATGAGTTCCATCTGTAAAGCTTTTGCAGACCAGGAAGCAGAGACAGACCAGCAAACTAAAGAGAATAGCATAGAAAAATAGAATCATCTTGTTGGGAGAATCATGGAAGTCTTCTAATCCAACCCTCGGTCCAGGCAGGAATTATCAGACCAGACAAATAATGGTCCAACCTTTTTTTTGAAAACCTCCACTGATGGAGAACTTGTAAGTCCAGGATGATGACTGTTCCACAGCTTAACAATTATCACAGTCAGGAAATTCCTCCTTATCTTAAATATAGATTTGTTTTCCTTTCCCTTCGTTAAACTTCTGTTCATTGGTTTTAACCTTGGTTTTAATTAGAAACCTTAGTTCTTGTCCTCACCCTACCTTATGGGCATTATGGAGGATAAATACACACCCACTTCCATGTACAACCTCTCAAGTACAAGCAGGCTTCTATCATGTCCTTTGCCTTCTGTAGGCCAAATATACCAAGATCTTGTAAGCAAGCATAATAGGATTTACTCTGTAAGTCCATCTTTGTAGTTCTCTATACTTTTTCTTCAGCATCCTTCTTGTGTTGACCAAAACTCAGCATGGTATTTCAGGTAGAGTCTGACTAGTGCGATATAAAGCAGAATTATTATTCCGCTTGATATCATACCTCTCTTGATGCAAGCCAAGACTACATTGGCTCTTCTGCCAACTGCAGCACATTGCTGGCTCACATTTAATCTGTGGTTTACCAGGACACCCAGATCCTTCTTAGAAATCATACTGCTGAGCCAAGAACTGCCTATCGTGTTCCTTGTGTCTGGTTTTTGCTACCTGGGTTAAGAGCCTCATATGAGCCAGCCGTGTGCTGCAGCTGCCAAAAAGGCCAACACATTGCTAGGCTGCATTAACAGAGGGATAGAATCAAGATCACGTGAAGTGTTAATACCACTTTACAATGCCTTGGTAAAGCCACACTTGGAATACTGCATCCAGTTTTGGTCACCGCGATGTAAAAAAGATGTTGAGACTCTAGAAAGAGTACAGAGAAAGCAACAAAGATGATTAGGGGACTGGAGGCTAAAGCATATAAGGAATGGTTGCTGGAATTGGGTATGTCTAGTTTAATGAAGAGAAGGACGAGGGGGGACATGATAGCAGTGTTCCAATATCTCGGGGGCTGCCCCAAAGAAGAGGGAGTCAAGCTATTCTCCAAAGCTCCTGAAGGCAGGACAAGAAGCAACGGATGGAAACAAATCAAAGAGAGAAGCAACCTAGAACTAAGGAGAAACTTCCTGACAGTTAGAACAATTAACCAGTGGAACAACCTGCCTCCAGAGGCGGTGAATGCTCCAACACTGGAAGTTTTTAAGAAGAGACTGGACAACCATTTGTCCGAAATGGTATAGGGTTTCCTGCCTGAGCAGGGGGTTGGACTAGATGACCTCCAAGGTCTCTTCCAACTTTACTACTACTACTACTACTACTACTACTACTACTACTACTACTACTACTACTACTACTATTACTACTATTATTATTTCTCACCACTGAACTGCATATTCATTTATTCATTAAACTTCGATGCTGCCCATCTGGACAAGGTGATATTGTTGAACATTATCAAATCTAGCAACATCCCTTTGAACCCTGAATCTCTCTTCTGAGTTACTAACAATTTGTCCCACTTTGTATGATCTGCAAATTTCCTGAGCATTCTTTCTATTGCTTTGTCAAAGCTGTTCATAATGATGTTGAAGGCTTTCCTGTCTAAGGCGGGACTAGAGCTGACAGTCTCCTGGTGATTGGTCCCAAATCATCCAGCCAGTCTCTATGCCTAAGGGGGGGGGGGAGAACTAGAACTCCTAGTCTCCCAGTTTCTACTCTGATGCCTTCATCACAGGAACAAATTGCCTCTCAACGCCCATCTTAATGCCCATCAATATAAATCTCTCCAGTCATCCAGTTCACAGAGAAGCTTTTCATCCGAAAATGAGGTCCATAGTGTGATTTTACTTCTTGGTTATTCAGCCAGCAAATCGTGATTCTGAAATAAGAGGTTTTTATAGCCCTTCTGAAATCCTCATTGTCAACAGCTCGCTGGTTGCAAAGGTTATGGTTCTAACTCTTCCAAGTGTCATTCTTCCTTCTGTGTTTTGTCTTGACAGTGTTTTCAAGAATATTCGTATTAAAATTGGCTTCTAAATAAAGATTCTTTCATTTCTGTGGCTCAAATCCCAACAGAAAGGAGAGGTTTGCCTTTCTTTCAGTGGGTGTTGTAAACTCTGTTGATAATCCTCCCCAGGGAGCGTGTTTTGTATTTGATCTTAAGCAGATGCTCTCACAATTCAGTTTTGGATGCTTCCTAGATTCCTCCTTGCTCAATATATAGATTCTTTCGCAGCTAGATTTCCCCCCTTTATTTTTGTTTCGTGTAAAAACCTCAAGTTCATATTAGGCTGAAGGAAGCCCAAGAGATGTTAATAAAAGAGGGCAGTTTTAATCCTCTGACAAAACGAACAGTGTCCTTTGGCCACTGCTTATTTGTATACAGCTCTTCAATCCAAATGCTCATAAAACAGGAAACAGATCAATGCACAGTTCATATACCTCCATAGATAATTTTGCTGGACTATCCCAAATTTTCCAGAAGACTAGATGCCATTTTATGTTCGGAATCTTCCTGTATCTTCCCAATGCTCTTCTGTTTTTCTTGACCCACAACATCTTTTATGAAAAAGGAGATTCTCTCCTCTTGAAAGTTCAGTGTCATTCAGCAGCCTTATTCTGCATGTATAGTTCTATTGCTTTTGTGGCTTTATACAAAGGTGAAGAGCTTCTGGATCTTCTCAGGTGGCTAAACTACAACTTCCAGCAGCTCTCAACACTGACCATGTTGGCTGGGTGCTATGAATCCCAGATAATTAGGGATTTACAGAGGTAAAGTCTTCTAATCTAGCTCAACATCTGGTGCCTACATGTACCTTATTTCCATGGATTGTCATTGTCACCTTCTGACATGCATTTTTCAGCTCCCCTATCTAGCTTTGTTGCCTTGGGCTTCCTGGTTTACTTCAAAATACTAATCAGATTTAAACCTGCTTAGGTTTTCAAGAGCAGACAGGTCAGATAAGTACTTGTATAGTGAGATTTTTGGTGTTCTCTGAGTTTGGTGGTTTTCTTGCAGACCTTTCATTACCAAACTAGGTAACATCATCAGTGCACTGAAGATGTTACCTAGTTTGGTAATGAAACATTTGACCACACAGTTGAACCCTGAGCAAATATTCCCATCTATCAGTAGTACCATCACAGCTAGGGCTTTTTAGTAGTAGATAGTTCTCTATTTAAAAGTATTTCCTATTTTTTCCAGTCCGGGTCTGGTTGAAAAGGAGGACAGGCATCCCAAAAGAGAGTAGGGATCTTAATTTGTCCTTCCTTAACTCACACCTGGCTCAAATATAGGCTGACCATAGACCAGACATGTCAAACTTGTGACGTCACGTGACGTCATGCGACATATCGGAGCTTTTTCGTTGTGACGCATCCAGCGAGCAGGCCGGCAGTTTGATACCCCTGCCATAGACTATGCTACAATCTGTTGAATTTCTATTTAAAGCCTAATAATTATGCGTAGAATTTTTTTTTCTATAGCAGATGCAAATTACATGCAAACCTTGGTCCTCTATGACTTATTTTTAGATGATATTGTTTTTAGTACCACCACCTTAGATGTGCCTTTTAGTCCACTTTGCCTTTGTGAAGCTACAGTAAACCTTAGGAGGCAAGACATAAATTGGCTGGGAAAGGGTTAAATCTGTCACCATGCAACCTTTTTCTTTACATAGTGAGCTATAGGTGACATGTTGCCATGAGAACTACATAACTAGCCAATTGCTTTTTGATACTCTCAGAGAAGGTTGTAAATGTGAAAACTGAGCTGAGATGTTGATATAGACTTCCTTCTTTTCCCAGTCAAAGACGAAGTAGTTCAGGTGTCATGATAGTATGTGGAAAAGATCTTGGGAGAGATGGAGAGGAGATGCTGCTTAGGGAACGGTTAGATAAGAGGGAACATAGCCTGCAGCTGGATAGTAGGTGGGGCAAGAAACTCAGAAGGGACCCTCCCTAGTTTCTCAGGCTGTAAAGGCGATGGCAGGAGAAACTTTCAGACTTGCAAAATTCTGTTGATATAGCTTTACAATAAAATAGAATTAACTTATCTGGTCATGTTTTCTGTGTGATCTACCTGGGAAGACTGACAGGTGTTTAACGGCATTTAGAGAGAGATTGAAGTGGGGAAAGAGATTCTGAAACCTTTGGGAACTTTACCCTCTTAGAAAATAGGTGATGGAGATGTGATCTGGAAGAACTTCAACTACCTGTTGAAACATAAGCAATTTCTCAACACACAGTTTGTCCCATCCATCCATCCATCCATCCATTCATCCATCCACCCACCCACCCACCCATCCATCCATCCATCCATCCATCCATCCATCCATCCATCCATCCATCCACATCTACTTAGTTTTCTATCTATATTATATGAAAATAACTCTAATTGAATATAAAAGAAATGCCAATTGATTTTTAGGAAGCTCCTTCTCAATGGAGCCAATCCTGATAATGGTGATGCTTTGGATCTTCTTACTACTCAGATATGTACAACAAGACAGTGAACATTTTGCACATGTCCATTCAGCTTTAAATGGAGAGCCCTTCCAAATGGCATAGCTTCTACTCCTTAATCCAGGGATCTTCAAACTTGGCCCTTTTATGACTTGTGGACTTCAACTCCCAGAATTCCTCAGTCAGGTACGCTGGTTGAGGAATTCTGGGAGTTGAAGTCCACAAGTCATAAAAGGGTCAAGTTTGAAGATCCATGCCTTAATCCTTCCATAGTAATGTGAAATGGCACTGCTGGTCATCCTCTTTCCTATTGATCTGATGGGAACACAATGTACCAGTCAATTTTCTCCTTCTAGATGAGACGATAGGTGTCTGTAACAACAACAAAACCCTTAAAATATATTCAATTCTTGCTCTGCCCAAACTATTGTCCACGTTGGGACAACAAAAAAGCTTCACCTCCACTTGCACTCTCCCTTCCATGTTTTCAATACATGTTGTGTGGGCTGGTCGGACCTGGTACAAGAAATTTGAGTATTTGTAATGGGCTCGGAAGGCTGGTTATCCAGCCATCATTCCTTCTGTACTGAAAAACATCATTCAGAATTGTGAAATGGCAAAAGACCAAGTCATCCATCTTGCAGTCAAAGACTTTTTTCGGCAACTCCACCATTCTTCTTGGAGGTTTTGGCACAAGGGGGCAAGTGGGGTGGGGGTGGGGTGAAAAGTTCCAAACACAGTGTGTATTTTACAAGCTGCAGGAACTGGAAGTTATCGTGAAAACAATACTATGCCACCACTGATTTTGTCGATTCTGTTCGAATAACCAAAGCCCACTCATGGACAAAACCCTGGTCAAGTTCACCCTTGTTAGAAGCTCACTATGTCTCTGATAGGACAGGTGAAGCTTAAGAGCCAGCAGGACAGGTGAGTCCATAAATCTTCTTCCGTGGGGAAATGAACTGCTCACAAGCCCTATGAGCTTCCCCAGTACAAAAAGCAAGATTACATTTTATAACTTTTCCTTTGCCATTTGAGTAGGATTGCAGTTGAGACAGAAATAAATTGTCTCAGCTGCTGAATTCCACAAACAGCTTTTGAACTGGCACAGAATCCTCTGCGGAAGTGCCCTGAATATGTACCAGCTCCTTTAGTTCAACCCACATTCTCGGATAAAGTTCCTACTAAATTCCTTTCTGCCCATCTTTTATGAAAAAAAAAAAAAAGAACTGGAATGGGGTTAATGCCCAATTGGACAGGATGCAGTTTTTGACCTGGGATTGCATTTCCCATTATTCTGAGACAGATTATAACATTTGGGGAGACCCAGATGAGGTTGCCTGGTTTATTCTATTCTTAGTCCATATCAGTTTCACAGTTTGAGTAGTTTTGATCTGTATCTGTGTGAAGAGAAATGTGGAATGAAGTATTTAAATAATCAAAATCTAAGTTTTTTTTTTCCTGTATCCTGTTATAAATGTGTTTTATCCTAAAATGATACTTGCAGTTGCCTTTTGCAATGGAAGAGGAAAGTCAACATCAAAACCCTTCTAATTTGCAGGCTCTGCACGAGCTTATTGCAATGTGTACATTTTCTGTTATATTAGTCACGGTGATTATGTGGTAGATGAATTCCTACCGAGCAAGTTATTGTTATGTTGTTTGAAGAGGAAGTACAAGCCCTGCTGAAGCCCTTTTGTCTCCTTAATCCAAACTATTTCAGATTCACTATTAAGTTAATTCCAATTTTCTGTGCTTGAAAGCCTCCTTTTGTTAAGATCTACTAACAAGGCAGATAGATTCATCCCAAATAAACCAAGCCCCTTAAAACGGTGATGTCTTTACCACTCTCACAGGACCATGACTAATGTGTGACTGCCATCTCTTTTATTTCGTAGCACAGCATCAAAGATCAGATATGAACTGGCTGGCTTCAAATTTCACTTTGATGGCACTAGAGAAGGACCCGCATTTCTAGTTGCTTTGGAAAAATACATTTTTCTCATGACTCCCAATCTTCTCCGTCATCAAGCCCTCTATGCAATTCCAAGAAAGAGGCAGGGGCACTGCACAATTAATCATCCATTCTGAAAGCACTCTTGGGTGTGCAGGATATGCAAAGTGGCCGTCTCAGTATCTGCATCTATTTCTTGGTTTCATGAAGAGTTCCTAATTTCTTGATTCTTCCATCGTTCTGCGTTGTTTCTAGGTTTATCTTCACTGTCGCGCATTTCATCCGATTGATGCAAGATCCTTTTTAAAACCTGTTGAAAGGGCTGGGTTAGTAGGAAGCAGGACACTTGGAAAATAAATGACTTCTGATAAGTCGCTTCTGCCAATAGGACCATAGAGCCTACTTCTTTTCCTTCTGGAGAGTTTTCCTCTGTGCTTATGAAGGATGGATGACTGATCCTTCGTCCTTTGGGGACAAAGTTACGTTTCCACCTTAGAAGACATTGTCTCTATTAAGGTGACCAATCATCCTCCTTTAGGGAGGACAGTCCTTCTTTTCTAAGTTCTGTCCTCTCTCAAAAAGTGTCCTCCTACATGTCCTCCTTTTCGATATTTGAAGACTAATCTGTAAATCTCCGTATTCGATCGATGCCGATCCGATCCGTTGTGTGTGATGTGACGTATTTGTATTTGACATGACGATTCATCAAGGCTCGGTACAGTGCGGCAAGACGCGATTATGAGACGCATGCACTCTGCACAGGAGAATTGTTTTGAGGGAGTGCGCCGCGCGTAAGAATGCGCCGCATGCAAGTGGCTATGTTTACTTCTTACCGAAACACGACACGGCACACACACACGCATTAGACTCACTTTTTTTTCTTCAATTGATTTGTGTCCTTCTTCTCATTGTAAAAAAGTTGGTCACCTTATCTCTATACATTCTCAGAAGCCTTCACTCAAACTCCCAACCTCCTCCCTCTATAATACTTTGCTTTTTTCCCCCATTACATATTCTTAAAAGCGTGAGATAATAGCAGATGTCTTGTTTCTGCCTCACAGAGAGCTTTAAAATCCTCCCGGGATGCTAGGAAACTAAATTTAGAACCGCAAGTATCATCTAGGTCTAGAACGACACATGCAGATCATTTTTCTAGCGCTTCCCTTGGCAGGAAAAAGCTCTTCAAATAAGAGGACGACTGTTCCTACCCTAAATAATGAAGCTCTGAGTAAGATCGCTCTCTCGTGCACGTTTTCTCTCTCTCTCAGGTAATCATGAGTAATAATTAGAGAGGCCTCAGGGGTGTATCTAATTATTGGTGGTAATTTATTAAGTTTTCATTAAACAGATGTCGTGATGAGCCAATCTCCTGCCCCAAGAGCACGCCAAGGAACTCTTTTGTTCCTCAATTATTGGTTTAGAGACAGACTATTCAGAAAGAATGGAAAGTGATTGTTATGCCTGGAATACATCTTGAAACCTACATCCTCTTTTCAGATAGCCTGGAGAGAGAAAATGGTGCAGACACGGAAAAACAATAGAATTCCACAAAATCTGCTCGTTTTTGCTTCTGCCTATCAATTCTCTGCATACGATCTTGCGCACAATTGCAGAGTGAAGATTTTTTTAATAAAATAAAATAAAATTAAAATAAAACAGGTTCAAAATAAGGAAGTGTAATTTCTTCAGAACTAATTGTGTCTGCTTTTTCAAAATGACATTTCCTTTGTTCCATATTCCAGTTCTTACCAAACGTCTCCAAGGAATATAATTAAGACACGTTCTGGAAAAGTATATGCTAATCTTTTAATTCAGACTGCAACATCTTGAACACTCAGGATGGGGGGGGGAGGGAATAAACTCTTCCGATACCAATGAAATGTATTTTTTAAATATATGGATGAAGAATCAAGCTATACACTTGTAAAGAAGCAGAGGCACATCTGACAGGTAACACTGAGTTCCCTTCAAAATGTCCGTAGGGAATGAAATCTGAAGAGACTTTGAAAAAAATGTATAAAATAAGGCCAACGAAAGGAGACAGGTGGCAAAAAAAAAGGGGGACCAACAGAACAGGATTACTGGAGTTACATGCACAAAAAATGTGTAGAGGTTTAAGTGTGGATATTTTCTTCTTCTTCAGATTTTTCATTCTCTGCTGGATAAAGTATCAACATTGTGGAAACTGATACCAAAGGCTTTTTTGGAACCTTGTACAGGTAGTCCTCGATGTACGACCACAATTGAGCCCTAAATTTTTGTTGCTAAGTGAATTTAAATTAAGTGAATTTTGCCCTATTTTACCACCTTTTTTGCCACACTTGTAAGCGAATCAGTTGTTAAGTTAGTAACACGGTTGTTAAGTGAATCTGACTTTGCTTGTCAGAAGGTCACAAAAGGGGATCAAGTGACCCCGGGACACAGCGACCGTCATAAATATGAGTCAGTTGACAAGCATCCAAATTCTGATCACGTGAGCCTGGGGATGCTGCAAAGGTCGAAAGCGTGAAAAAGTCGTCACCAGTTTTTCCAGTGCCGTTGTAACTTTGAACGGTCACTACCCTGGTTTTCCCCCAAAATAAGGCCTGACCGGAAAATAAGACCTAGCATGACTTTTCAGGATGCTCGTAATATAAGCCCTACCCCCAAAATAAGCCCTAGTTAAGATCGTCAGCCAGGCAAACATATTTAGTATATTTTCCCCAAAATACGACCTAACCAGAAAATAAGTCTTAATGCCGTGGTGGCGAACCTATGGCATGTGTGCCACAGGTGGCACTCAGAGTCCTCTCTGTGGGCACGCGCGCTGTCGCCCCAGTCCTAGGCCTTCAGCTGGGTTTTATAAAACTTTTTCGCTTTAGGCTTCCGCCGCCATGTGCAAAAAAAAAAAAGAAGGTTCAATCAATCAATCAATTTCAACTCGCGGGGAAAAAAAAGATCTCGCAGAGTTGGAATTGATTGAACTTTTTAGTCCCATCCAATCTGCCACAGCCACGCCCACCCAATGGGCCACGCCCACCCAAGGGGTATGCCCACCCGGCACCCGATGATACATAAGTGGGTTTTCAGTTGCAGTTTGGGCACTTGGTTTCTAAAAGGTTCGCCATCACTGCCCTAGTGCATCTTTTGGAGCAAAAATTAATATAAGACCAGCTCTTATTTTCGGGGAAATATGATAAATGAACGGTTGTTAAGTCGAGGACTTCCTGTATATGATGCTGTCCATGAGACAATGTCATGATAGTCTGATGTTGTGCATATGAGTCCTAATCAAGCCGCAAAGGTTAATTTTTTTTCTTTATATTGGCAAGGATTAACTAGCTTAAGACTCACTAAAGCCGAAGCGAAAAAGAAAGTACTCATTACATGAAAAGATCTTTCCACGTGAAAACAGGGTCAGTTTATTGATCCACTGATGAGCAGCACCAAGATTGCATGCAGCTTTAAACTGTATGGTTTCTTTAATAAACTTGGCAGGTTGTTTCTAAGCAGACCAGTGGGACCGTGCCTTGCGCCAGTTTGAAAATGGGACTGTTGATGGAACGGGTGAGTCTGATTATTGTGCTTCTTTATTAGGCTCACTTGATACTTCCTCCTTCCCAGCTTCTTTGTCTGTCTCTCCAGGTTCCTTCCCTTCTTCATCTTCTCCTTCTTCTCGGCCTTTCACTTCTTTTCTTGCTTTGTATCCTCGGAAAATGGACTGGATTTTTACAGCAGCTTGTTCTTCCGATAAGGTCCCTTCGATATCCACAACAGATTTGTTTTCTTCCATCACCTTTACAATTTTAAAAAGAAAATCAAGTTTACATTTCCCACCTTTGCACTTTGCCCACCGGGTTTCAAAAAGGGGTGTGCAGAGGGAAGGAAGGAAGGAAGGAAGGAAGGAAGGAAGGAAGGACAAAAAAATTAAGCTACAATAAATGCGAATCAATTTTGTATGAATCAGCCTACTTTAGAAGACTGATGCTGAAGCTTAGGTGGGGAGTAAGATGCATCTTGCTTTTCTTTCACTTTTAAAATATATATTCTTCCCAGTCTCTCCCCCCCCCCCAAAAAAAAAATCAATCAGTAGGGCTATTTTGAATACTAGACTCTGCAAATACCACTCGGGCAATTTTTGCACAGTTTTCAGATAAAGTTTTGTCTGATACGAATGCCCAAATTAATGCTTAGATAATGCCAATTGTTCATCCAACAGCAAGCTATCCCTATTTGGAAAAAGAAAAATACCAATATAAAAGATCTTAGGATGTAGTGGTCAAATTAGCCAGTATCTGGCTTGTCCATTCGCTGTTATGGAAGCTCCCTGCCGAAGCTAAGCTGTTTCATTTGTCTGATTTTTAGACCACCCATCAGCAAAACCCCTGGGTGGCCTACAAAACCTCTTAATGTTACTTGGGGTGAAAAACGGGAAGAGGGAAACATTTCTTACATGGGTGCACTGCTGTAGCAAGGATATAGTAATATAAATCATAAAGATAATATAAATCTCACGACTAAATAAAAGTACAGGCTGCAATTTCACGCTATCTATGTCTTTAGTTTTATTTATACAGAAAGAATGCAAAGGGTAAAACAGGCAAAGTTAAAATAGTTTTAAATTGTGATAACTTCACTGGATAAATTTAGCAGTGCTTAATACTGCTAAAATATGCACAGGATTTTGCAATGTGTCTTGATGGTTAAAACTAGTGGGATTTAAGAAGCATTTTCAACTGTGCTCAGAGTTGGCGTTTCTATTTTTCTTCATACATATCTTCACTGGAAATTCATAGAAAAAGGTGTTGCATTTTTAGCTATGTTTTTGCTTTATTAAATAGATCTAAGTCTAGAATATGAGTAACAGAAGAGGCAATTTTAGTCTCCAGGGGAAATGTGGCATTTCTTTATGCCAAACGGTTTTGAATTTTAGTGAGAAAAATTCTATCCATTATTTAAACTTCCAAAGGAAAAAATTACTAATGGGCCTTCATCAATTTTACCCTTGCTGCACCATGTATAAAATTCATGTTGGCCTCCATGAGAGTAGACAACCTCACTACAGATTTCTAGGCACACCAAAGTCAGCAACTATTATCTATAATAAAGGCTAGCTTAGAAAAGGTATGCAGTTAATCTCTGGAAAAATTACTTACTGGTTTTCCAGTAGTTTCTTCTTTCGCTTCCTTTTTAACTCCATCTCCTGGTGGTGCAAGTTCCTGAAAAAGCAGGAGGGTATTATTGATCCATGGGGAACCTATTGGTACAGATGATTTTTTTCCCCCCCCACTGAATTTTGATGCAAGCAAAACCTTAAAGACAAATAATTGGAATGGTAAACGGAGCACATGGTGACAAGATTGCTAATTGTATGCCAAGCTCTCATTGCTCTTATTTTTAATCCGGATTTTAATCTCCTATATTTAGTTTGATTCAAAGTCCTGCATGTCAAAGTGTGTGTGGGGGGAATTGTTTAATATATAATAATACTTACATTGAAAGCACGGTTATTGTAGAATCGGTCCTCTAGTTTTGCTCCCCATTCAGTTGGATCATATCCAGTTTCTGAAAAGACACAATTTTTTTTAAAAAAAAAAATACTGACTTCTCTTAAAAAAAAAAAAAGCTTCTTTAATGAAATTGGGAATCATAATGACACTTGACATTCCTTTAAGAACAGTGGACATTTCTTAACTGAAAAAAAGGTAATAATAATAATAATAATAATAATAATAATAATAATAATAATAATAATAACAACAACAACAACAACAATAATAATAGTAAAGTTGGAAGGGACCTTGAAGGTCATCTAGTCCAACCCCCTGCTCAGGCAGGAAACCCTATACCATTTCGGACAAATGGCTGTCCAGTCTCTTCTTAAAAACTTCCAGTGTTGGAGCATTCATCACTTCTGGAGGCAGGTTGTTCCACTGGTTAATTGTTCTCACTGTCAGGAAGTTTCTCCTTAGTTCTAGGTTGCTTCTCTCCTTGATTAGTTTCCATCCGTTGCTTCTTGTCCTGCCTTCAGGCGCCTTGGAGAATAGCTTGACTCCTTCTTCTTTGGGGCAGCCCCTGAGATATTGGAACACTGCTATCATGTCCCCCCTCGTCCTTCTCTTCATTAAACTAGACATACCCAATTCAACCACAGGTAAACAACCACAGGTAGAGAGCTCAACAGCTTTTCAATTAAGTGTAATAAAGAGGAAAAAAACGGTCTAGGACAACTGGTCCTCGCTGTCTCGCTATGGCCATCTTGTCACAAGACAATTCAATGAGGGGTAACTTAAGAGAGGGACAAGTGAATTGCTGGGGCTCCACGCCTTGGCTCACCCCAGCCTGAAGGGCTTCTAACTTGAAAAGTCCTTCAAACCTAAAACAAGGCAAGGCTCTCTGAAATTTACTCGTCCCACTGTTGAGTTATCCCATGTTGAATAGTCCCGCAGCAAGTAAACTGGGGTGAGTCGGCTGTGGCAAGATGACTATGGCAAGCCAGCCAGGCTGAGTTGGCCATGGCAAATTGCCTCATTCCAAGGAAAAAAAGATATAATACTCTTTATAGTAGGCAGGATAATAGGTCAAAACTGAAATACATTTCACACACCCCCCAAGTAAAAAAAAACCCTACATATTGGCTAAACTGGACAGCACTTCATCAAGTTTTAACAAAGAATCCCAGTTACTTTCTGAATGGTGCAGAAACATTCCTGGGAAAGAAAAATGCCACATGATGGATACCTAGATGAGTAAATACTGGTTTGTTTGTTTTTTGCAAACCAGATGAAGCCCAAGAATGCAGATGAGTGTTTCACTTTGAGAGCGGGCAACTAAATTTCATTTTTGAGGTGTGCCGTTGTGCCCACAGTAAAAAAAAATGACAATAAAGGTTATCTTATCTTATCTTGTCTTATCTTGCCTTATCTTGTCTTATCTTGTCTTATCTTGTCTTATCATCTACGTTAAGAACCTTGAATTTATACTTACTTTCTCTTTCAATAAGGAGAGATTCAAAATACTTGGCGGCAAAAGTTGGTATATCATCAGGCTGGTTTCTTAAGACTTCCCTGGCAAGCCCTTCAAGCAGATTGGCAAATCCTGGAGGAATGCGTTGAGTGGTGTTTGAGAACGGAATAGCCATTGTTTCTGGACAAGTTTCTCTTATACCTAGAGTTCCATTTACAAGAACAACTAGTAAGACTTATAATCTAAATAAGACATTAAACAATGGATAAAAAGATAAAGTAAAGGTTTCCCCTTTACAGCCGTGTCCAACTCTAGAGGGTGGTGCTCATCTCCTTTTCTTAGCCGAGGTGAGCCCAACCCCACCTGACAGTGTGATATTGTGGCAAAAATATAAGGAGGACGTGTATCTTTGCCACTTTGAGTTACTAACGGCAGAATAAGAAAATAAATAAATCTGAATGTCAAGCTCACACTATTTAATCTTTTTAAAAATTACTACACAGTATCTGATTGTAACAACGTTTTAAACAAGGAATTGCTCTGATCTGAAGCAAACTATTAGTCCACCTATCTCAGGATCACCCAAATCAACTGGAAACAGATAACTAAATTTAGGAACATAGAGAATTCACTAAGCTTTCTTTTTTTTTATTAAGAATTTTAATATTTTTTTTACAATATATGTCCCCCCTCCCTCCCCCACCCTCCCCTCCCACCCCCACTTCCCAGAGTTGATTACAGGGAAATTACAGTTTTCTTGAATTGATTCTCATATAGAGATAAACATGTCTATTTGCAACTGCATGCCTGCTCAAGTTTAGGTTTTACTGCAGGGGTGTCCAACTTTGGCAATTTTGGAAGACTTGTGGACTTCAACTCCCAGAATTCCCCAGCTAGAATGAGGATGGATGGCTGAGGAATTCTGGGAGTTGAGGTCCACAGGTATTCAAGTTGTCAAGATTGGACATCCCTGCTTTATAGTATTTTACTTTACCCTTCTTAGCAACATTTAGTATTGAACAGACTCATCAGATTTTCCAGCGAAAAATATGGCATATTTTTGTAGCAAGGCTACAAAATAGGAGCCTGCTTAAGACATAGAAGCCAGAATCTTTGCCCTCAGCTTCTTTGCAAAGAAATATTGTTCTATTACAGAGAAACGTCGGACTCAATTTTGTGGTCTTTTGACTCAGTATGTGCATCTCCCCTCCCACAAACACACTGTGCTGGGACTGAACCATTGCTGGATCCCTGCTGCAAGGAGGTTCATCTGGAACCCACAACTTCTCCCAGTCAAACCCGTGACCCTGCTTGATCCTTTCTGGATACGCTCAGATGCAGCGCCCAGAATTCCCAGCCATGCTTGCTGAGAACGATGGGGGCTGTATTCATGTATCTCTGAAAATCAGGGAACAGAACAATAAGGAAAGCCTCTTCTTCACGGGGCGAAATACAGGTAATCCTCGATTTACGACCACAGTTGATGTTGCTAAGCGAGACGTTTGTTAAGTGAGGTTTGCCTCATTTTACCACCTTCCTTGCTACCGTTATTAAGCGAATCACTGCAGTTCTTAAGTTAGTAACACGGTTGTTAAGTGAATCCGGCTTTTCTCATTGACTTTGCTTGGCAGAAGGTCGCAAAAGGGGATCACGTGACCCCCGGGATGCTGCGACCGTCGTAACTATGAGACAGTTGCTCTGAATTTTGATCACCTGACCACGGGGATGCTGCAACGGTCATAAGTGTGAAAAACGGTGATAAGTCACTTTTTCCAGCGCCATTGTAACTTTGAACAGGCACTAAATGAACTGTTGTAAGTCGAGGACTACCTGTACTCTGCCCATGCTCAAAGGCGCTCTTGTTCTGATGCAGCCAGGTGCCTGGTTCCTGGCCTGCCTGCGCCCCTTCCTTCCCAGCCTGGAGCTAACACCACCGGGGGAGGCGCTCAGCGCCCCCACGTCGCCCCGTCCTCTTTAGCTCCCCGTCCGGCCAGGAGGATCTTCGCCAAGCCTCCTTTACCCTTTTACTCCTTTGCCCGCAAGGACAGAGACCGGCGTCCTTCCCGTTGCTTAGCAACTCCAATTAAGACGGCAAGCGGGGAGGGCCAATAGAGCGAAAAACCGCGCGGTAGGCTTCTCTTTAGGTCGGCCCACCCCGCCAGCTGATTGGCTGTAAGCTCCGCCCTTCAGCGACCAAACCCTTTCCCCGCTCTTCCTCCTCCTCCTTCCTTCTTGAGCCCGCCCCCAATTAAAATCCGGTCCCGCCCAAGTGCCTCAGCGCAGTTGGCTTCTCCTACGGGAGGTCGGCCTACCCCGCCTGCCGATTGGCTAGAAGCTCCGCCCTTCAGCGACCAAACCTTTCCCCCCCCCCTCCTCCTCCTCCTCCTCCCTCTTGAGCCCGCCCCCGACTAAAATCGCCTCACCGCGTTCTCGGGTCTTCTTTTGGGCGCCGGCGAAGGAGGCGGTGGCGCGGCCGAGGTTTTAAGATCCAAGCGGGGAGCCTGCGCTCCTAGTACGTCCTGTCAGGGCCCATGGAGTTGGGACTCTGCGGGCAGGGCGCGCCTCAGGCCGCGCTTTAGACCGGCCCCGGGGCGGTGGCGTCACAAGAGAGGCCGCGGTGACGTCACACACCAGGCCTCTTGCCAACCTTCGGGCGTGGGGGTGGGGGGGGGTCTCAGGGCAGGGCCTCCGCCCGGCGCCGTCCGGGTTAAGCCAGTGGGGCAAATGTTTGGTCCCCTGGGGCTTTGCAGATGGGGTAGGCCACGAGGGCGGAGATGGGAATTGTAGTCCCAAGGTTTCCGGGGGTGGGGGGAGGGGCGGGCGCCAGGTTGCAGAAAGGGATATTAGAGCAGATATATCAGAATCCAGAGACGAGGCTGGGTTCACCCAACAAGGCAGCACAACATCACAACATATCTTAGCATGTTGTGAGAATTCCTCGGCTTATTTCCCTCTTAGGCTGCTGTGCGGATTTAGCCCTCTTGGGACTTATTCCACATTAAGTTCTTTTTATGTACATAGTGAAGGGATTTGATTATGCTTCAGGTCGATATTAGTAATATCGATAATAGTAGGGATACCTTGTAATCATTCTATACAAAGTATCACTTCTAATATCAGTATTACTAATAGCAACCTTAAGCATAATAAAATCCCTTCAATACAACATGCCTATATTTTCCTTTGGAGTTTGTATTTTAATTTTATATCGATATCGATATCTATGGGTACAGACACATAAAGATACGTAAATTATATATGACATATAATTTAAAATTAAAATGCAAACACCAAAGGGGAAAAAAAAGGTTTCCCCCTTTGGCGTTTGTATTTTTAAGTTTGTGAATAGTACAGACAATAACGCGATTTGTCATTCTGTATGAACCCGGTGTATACCCAAAATCTCCATTTCTAATGTATGTCATGTATGAACCAAACTGCAAAAATGAGTGGTTTTTCTCACCATCCTTTGCACCAGGACAAAGAGGATCTGTTATGCCGGGCTTTTGCCTGGGATGTGTGTTTTTTGGGGGGTTTGTTTTTGCTTCCCAATTTATCCAGCACTCCTGGGGTGTCCTGGAGGTTCCCATATGAGTTTGCACACATGTCCTCCTCCCTTGAAATGCTTAGCTGAGCTTTCAGAATACTATGCAAGCCATTCTTTTGTAGTAAAAAGGGTAAAGTTTCATAGAGGGGTTTTGGAAAGGGGTTTACACATGAAAGCATTGTGTGGTTTTATGAGGATTGTGGGCAGCTTGATTACCATGGCTTTGTGAATAAACCAGATTTTTTTTTTTAAAAAAAAGTTGGGGAACCCAGCCTGTCTATTTATTAAGCCCAAGTTGTGGATTTGCAGAGTTACAAGCGCCAATAATGTACCATTGAGATAAATTGGAATTCAGACAAATTTCTCAGGAGGTACTGGGAAGCATTCAACTGCTTTGCTATCCTTACAGTTTTTTTTCTGCTTCAGAGGCTATTTTTCCTCAAATTCAGGAAGCACATTTTCAGAAGAGGGACAAGTCAGAAGGGGATCCTGTGGATTAGATTTAGGATACAGACAAATGGCCTTTTTCATCTCAGCCTAACGCTTGAAACTGTCTGGAGCATTATTAAGGATTGATTTCTGCTGGGTGGTGACAAGGTTGCCATACCTATAAACAGCTGTGTTACTTTCCCCCTACCAGTCCTATGTTACTTCAAGGCTTGGATCAGCCCAGTGTGAGGTCACAAGGAGATTGGTGTCTTTAAGATACAGACTCTGGACATTCTCTGCTCCCAGAATTGTATGCGCTGACTTTCTGACTTCATGATATCAAAAAGGACGATGGAGGCTTCTTTGCCATTCATGTTGCTCTTGGCTTATACAGCAGGTGAGTGAGAAGAGGCAGTTGTTGCTTCTACTTGTGAATGAGCACTACTGGCCAGGCAAGTGCAATGTGGAGAAATCAGTGTCTGTTTAAAAGTACAATAACAGCATTTAGCTGGTAGGAATTTGCTTCCCTTCCATGATGCTAAGCTTCCACCAGATGCTTTTTGTTTATATCTTGCACAGGCTGAGCTTTCTTGAGCAAAACTGAACAAAGTTTGGTTCAGCATTTGGTGAGGATAATTAGTTCATCTCAGTAGAGGAATACAGTATATGTCAGCTTTCCTTCTGACTTTAAACATATTTACAAAGAAAAGCCCTTGAGTTCAGTGTCCCAGAAGAATTTATTCCTGGGTGTATTCAGGATTGCTTATTTTAAGAGCCTTGTTAACAGTTGCTTAGGATTGTTGTCCTTTTGATAAAAGGTTTATTAAATTTTCTTGCAGTTTTCTTATTGAGTTTTCCAATTTTCAACTTTACATTGTATCCTGAAAAGCAGCATGCAGTTGTTCCTACTACACAACTGTACAAGGAAACACTGCTTGCTTGGCATCCTGTCCTAGTTCAACTTCTGTTCTGTTGCATATCACCCACTGTTGCCTATATTCTGTAACATCTGGAAATGTTATAGTAGAGTATGAAACAAACCAGGCTGTAACTCAGTTAAATACTAAACTGATTCTTGCTAACAGAGCTTCAAATGATGGGAGAAAAATATTGGCTGCTGGAGCCTTCATTTAATAAATTAAATTAATAATAATAATAAGTGTTTACCTTCCAATATTTATCAATCTATATTTCTAACAACCCTCTTAAAAAGTAGCTTACGGTAGCCTCAAATAAAATATAAGAGGACTGATTCCTCTCCTTCAGTCATTCAAGTTCTGTTAAGGATGTAATGTTGTATATGTATCTCTGTATCAGTGATTTTCAAGTAAATAAGTATAGGATTGCCATAGCTGTAAGAGAAGGAGAGATGTTTTTTTTTTTTTAAATTATGGCTTTGCTCACACAATATGCTGAGCCAGGTTATTTAAAGACTTAACAGCTGGGTTTGTACAAGATGCTAGACTAGACTAAAATGAGATGGTTAGCTCAGGATATTGTGAAAACCTAGGCATTGTTTTGACATGTTAATCTAGCAATCACATTAAGCTGTATTTGCTTAGGCATTGTGACAGGAGTACACAGGAGCTGTATTTAATTAAGCAGGGTTCAGCATGTTGAATGGAGACAATAGTGCACTATTTAAATCAGTGGTTCTCAACCTGTGGGTCGGGACCCCATTTGGGGTCGATCGACCATTTCATGGGGGTCGCCAAGCAAGGCTGTCCGCCATTTTTTTTGTCTGCCATTTTTTTTGTCCGCCATTTTTTTCCCCCTTTTCCGGCGGATGCCTTACCTCCCTTGGGCTGGGCCAGCTGGTGGTCGGCCTGCTCTGTCTCTGCCGCTTGCCAGCTACGCCTCGGCCGGTGCAGGGGGCGGAACCACGCATGCGCGGCGCTCCTGGGCAGGGAAAGTCCTCGACTTAAGACTGGTTGGGTAGTCCTCGACTTACGACCGGTTTAGTCCTCGACTTACGACCGGTTGGGGTCGCGGCATTAAAAAGGTTGAGAACCACTGATTTAAATTCATAATAGCAAGAAAGCAAAATAGCCTCTATTTTTCTCCTGCAGTGGGGAGGAAATCAGGGACAGACTGTAGGCAGAGTCTCCTCCCTACTCACGAAGTGTCACTTGGCAGAAATGGTCTCTTCTCAGAGAATTGGGCTGAAAAAAAATATCTACACATAAAGATACAGACACACATTCTATGTCATACTTTCCTAAAAACTAGTGCTATAAAAGTGGACTTCCAAAGATCATTCCGGATAAGGAAATGGGAGATTGTATGAATGTACATGTGGGGAGAGCAGCAGAAAACAGCTTCAGTTGAAAAAACAGGAAAAATACGATCATGTGAAAGAGAGCAACACTGAAAGTAGTTGTGTAATCTTCAAAGTTTTTTTTTAAATGCATCTGAGACGTATTCTTTCTTTCTCAGTAATATGCTTCCTTGACAACCTCTAACAAATTGCCAGCTATTTTTGCTGTTCAGAAATGTCTTCAGAATTGAATGGAGTATTTTTGAGAAGCTGCAGCTGTAAATCAGATTGTCCTGCCCTTTTGTCTGTCTCAGGTGCTAAGTTTCACTTTGCTTCCTATTATGCTGATCACATGGTGCTCCAGAAGGAACCATCTCATGCAATCATATGGGGCTTTGGAGATCCTGGTTCCAAGGTGACGCTGACAATCTCCCAGAATCACAGTGTTGTGACCAAAGCGGTACAGATGGAAGGTAATTCATAATATTAACAATGTGTACATGTCTTTCCTTGTCCCAATGCTCATACATAGAACATAGAATAGTAGGGTTGGAAGGGATCCTGGAGATCTTCTAGTCCAATCCTCTGCTCAAGCAAGAGACCTTATACCATTCCGGACAAATGGCTGTCCAGTCTTTTCTTAAAAATCCAGTGATGGAGCACCCACAACTTCCAGAGGTAAGTCGTTCCATTCATTACTTGTTCTCACTGTCAGGAAATTTCTCCTTAGTTCTAGGTTCCACCTGTTACTTCTTGTCTTGCACTCAGATGCTTTGGAGAATAGTCAACAGCACCTCTAGTCCTTCTGTTTGTTAGGCTACACATACCTAGTTCCCTCAGTTGGAAATGTTAGACGCCGAAATGGGGGCTTCTTTCTAGAGTTATCTTGGATTTGATTCCATTCCTGTACGGGTGGCTGTATATTTCCTTCTTACACTTCAGGCCATCAAGTTTAACTGCTGCTGCTTGGTGCAGAAATCCAAATAAAGCTATGATTATGGCACCTGGGTGAGCAGAACTGCTTTACTAAATGCCAAGGAGAAAAAATATGGCAATAAATCATCAGTTTCTTACAAGAACATTGACCTTTGGTTATGGCACAATAAAGAGAATCTGTCAGGTTTGGTCATTCTAGGAAAGATACTGATCTCTAGTGAGTAGACTACTGCTCAAAACCACAAGAGACTAGTGTGGGAGTACCCTTTGACCCATCACTTCCTATGGATGACCTGATGGTGATAGCAAAGGTGCCCTTTGCCAGCTTCATGGTGTTTTTCAGCTGCATTCCTCTTTTAAGATAGCCAGCCATGTCCCAGTGAGAGCTCCAATCTGTTTTACGTGGAGCTGCTTTTAAAATAGTCTGGTATAAAATGCTGCTGTTTAACAATCCACTAGAAGGAGTAAAAATTGTCCTTTGTTTCTCTTCATTGCCATTTGAACCAGGCTTGTTGTAAAGTGTTGGCATTGGCCTTTCAATACTCTAAATCAGTGTTTCTCAAACTTGATAACTTTAAGATGTGTGGACTTCAAGTCCCAGAATTCCCAAACCAGCCAAGCTGCTCTAAATCGAACATTAGAAATTTGAGATCCTTCAGATGCTTTTCTGGAAAACTTCCATCCAGTCTCAGTCAGCCAGGCCAGTATTAATGGTTGCTGGAAGATTTTGCAGGAAGCATCTGGAGAGCCAGGTTCCCACCATGATTCTAACTTGCTTAGAAAATATTCTCTAATCACCTGGTTTCAGCTTGGCAGTTCTGTTCTTTGCTTTTCACGTAAGAGGGAATCGGCAGGTGCAAATGACTGGGTCTTCTCAGTGATGAGATCATAATTGTAAGCCACCTTCCTGGCACAGATCTTCTTTGCATGTTCCTCATCCTCTCTAATGATGTTTTCTGCCCACTTTTGTGGTAAACGTTGGTCTGTAAGCAAATAAAATTTGGCTCGATGTTAGTGCATTCATTACTTTCGAATAGTTGCATGTTGACATCAAGCCTGGGATTTAATTTGTTTGGTTTTTTTTCCTATCAATATTATCAGAAAACTGTGACACTTGGAAAATTATGCTGGATCCCGTGGCTCAAGGAGGTCCTTATACTATAGAGGTACACCAGTACGAAAAGGAAGAAGTGTCCAATATATCACTAAAAGATATCTACTTTGGAGATGTCTGGATTTGCAGTGGACAGAGTAACATGGAGATGACCGTTTCACAGGTGAACCACATTCCTATAAATTCCAGCTGTGCTTTAAGGACCGTGCCCAAGAGGGATCAGATGACAAAGCATTCTGGGAACTGATCTTGAGCCACTTGGTTCTGCTTATGGCTACACAGGCTGAGAACAACTTTTGCTGAAAGGATGTTTTGGGCTAACAAGTTTATAGCAACCATTCAAAGTTACAACAGCACTGAAAAATGTGACTAATGACCATTTTTCACAATTATGACCTTTGCAGCATCTCCATGATCACGTGATCAAAATTCAGCCACTTGGCAACTGGTTCACATTTATGACGGTTGCTGTGTCCCAAGGTCATGTGATCCCCTTTTGCAACCTTCTGATGAGCAAGGTCAAGGGGGAATAGGAAATGTTGAGTCACTGTGTGCTAGAATACCAACAAGGCAGGGAGACCAGCAGATCACAGCTGATCCTGGCTTGCTCTGTTGCCTGCAAGTATGAATGTACTTGTTGTTTTTAATTGCAATTTCAGTGGAATCTTCTCTGCTTCCTAGATATTCAATGCTAGCAAGGAGATGGAAGATGCATCCAAGTATCCCCTTGTGCGGATATTTTCCACTGCCCTTGTTCAGTCAGAAGTGGAACTGCAAGACCTTCGAGGCGTCAACTTGCAGTGGTCCATTCCAACAGCCAGTAAGAGCCTGACTTAAGTCAATCTTCTAGCAAGAAATCGGCAGGACCAATAAGCTATTTTTCATGTTATGGTTGATTGGTGGGCTAAGAACTGGCCATTTTAGCTGGATAATGGCAACTTTGCCAGCACAACATATTTGAAGGAATAGCAGGTATTGGAAGGCCAGATGGTGTGTGAGGGTTAGGCTTAATTATTTGAAGGGGTCCTTCATACTTGATCTTTTTACAATGCATATTTTCTAATAAGTTTTAAGTTAATAATTGTATTATTTCCAAAGCATCAAAATGTTCTAAACTTTCAGAAAAATATTCCATTACACAGGAAACCTGGGCCACGGAGACTTCAGCTACTTTTCTGCAGTATGTTGGCTGTTTGGCCAGTATTTGTTTGAGAAACTCAAGTACCCCATAGGGTTGATAGATACCACCTGGGGAGGGACTCCAGTTGAGGCCTGGTCCTCCAAGAAGGCCTTGAATGAATGTGGGCTGTTACAGTATATTGAAAGGTAAGGAAAATTGGCTTCTGTGTCTTTTTTAATTAATCTGATACTTTCCATCCTAAAAAATGGGTTTGCTTATTGGCTGAGCCATGGTTTATTTCACTGATTAACCTCCAATCTCCAATTGGCCAAAGTTCTGTTCACATACTCAGCTATAAACCTTGCTTTGCAAACTATTCCGGCTGTGTTTGCACATTGCATTAAGCTAAAATCACCATTACGGCTTAATGCTCGGAGAGAGTCGTAAATCTCTATAATCTCCTAACATCTTTTGTCCATGTAACTACGACATTTTTCCCGTTCTAGTTTACTCTACTGCTTAATTCAGGATGAGTCCAATGAAATTAAGAATCCTCTTGGGTGCAGTGAAAATGTGTAATCATCCATTTCGACCCATACTAGTTACAGGGGAGAGTTTTCCTCAACAAATTAGAGGAAGGCATGAAAGGAACCCATAAGTTAGTAATTATTTCTCTCGTTCCTCCAATCCTACAATCTTGTGAGTGCTGTGATTCAGTGTGTGTGATTATGTGCCTTCCTTATGTTGCACTTTTATGTGTATTGCACATTAAAGGACCACGTTCCAGAACAACATCAGTTGGAGAAAGTTATTTTACTAAATAAAGTGTTTTCCCCCCCACAATGTAGCAGGTCTGATCCTTGATGACATTAGTAGTCAATAATGCCTGTTTTGGATGTTTTGCATGAAACAGGAAAAAAAATGAAATTATATTATAGAGCTTGATGATTAGAAAAATACTAGATGATTGAAAAAATAAAAGTCATATTGTAGCCTTACAGTAAGAGGTCCATTCCAGGCCATATTTGTATCTGTTGTAACAGAAAGTTGGGAGGCATTTCTTTGTATTTCTTTTCCTTTTTCTTGTTTTGCACTTTTGGCTTTGTATTTTCTTTCTGTTCTCTAATTTTTGTTTCTAATATTAGTTGTTATCTTTTTACTTCAAAAACGCTAATAAAGTTATTTGTAGAAGTAATTCAGGTGTCTGTGACTACCAAGCTGTCTTTTTGTTTTTGTTTTTCTTTTTACAAAGAAAGCTTCTGATCCTTAGGAATCTGCTTGCTGAGAACTCCTTACTCATTATCTTTCCTGCTGTGTTACAGAAGTCCTCCTTTGTACCTTGATGCTGGTCCCCGAGAAGTATCAGTGCTTTGGAACGCAATGATTCGCCCTCTCATCAACATGACCATCCAAGGAGTTATATGGTATCAAGGTATGTTTGAGTACCAGTCGCAAGATTGAGCTGGAATGATGCTGCCGCTGCTAATGTATTGGACCTTGGTCTACTGCAGGGGAAGCCAACACTCTTATGAACACCGATCTGTACAATTGCACATTTCCTGCACTCATCGACGATTGGCGAAAAGCCTTTCATGAAGGATCTGATGGCCAAACCAACAAGCAGTTTCCCTTTGGCTTTGTTCAGGTAAGTGTAGGATGGGAATCCATTCCTGGGCAGGTTATTTGGGCTCATTTAAATCTGTCCCTTTAAATTTTGAAGTAACTTTTTTCAAGAGGAAGAATCTTCCTGTCTAAATAGATGTGACGATCTCAAGCTTTTAATGTGAATGTTTTATGGTCGATCGACACCATAAAATGCAAAGGACATATGCAGAAAAGGGTTTGTTTTTTTTCTAAATCAGTCATGTATAGCTTTGGACGACTTCTGTTCCTGGTTATTTATGAAATCCTTAATCAGTGATAAATATTGGTTCATATTTCCACATGCATGCTTTCCTCTTCCAAATGTTGGCTAGATTCGCACATTGCTTTAAGTTGTGGGTTTTAATCATAGATTGTTGAAAAATTCAGTGGACTGGTTCAGATGACCAAGCACGTGACCGGATATATACATATAGTCAGCCAAAACTAAACAGATTATGACTCACTGTGATTCATGGACCCATACATACTATGAAAGATCGCACACCTCAGCTCCTGTCTGTTTCAGCCATAGAGAACAATGCATCAAGAATTGTAACTGTTAAGCAGCAATCTTAGCCATTAGGTCTCTAATAATGCATGTGGTTTTTTTGAAGCCGCTGCTTTGTCATTCCCCCGCTTGTTTTCCAGATGCATTGGATTTTAATTCTCATAGTTCTTCAGACAGCATGCCATTTTCCTAACTATAATTCTTATTCCTGAGAACTATAAGAGTTAATCTACTACATATGAAAGACACCATGTTGAGGACAGCTGCCTAATACTGAGACAGTGAAATTATGCAAAAGGTTTGATTTTCCCACTTGCTGCTCTTATAGTACAGAAACCTAAGAATTTGCCTTTGGGACCAAGAAGGATCATTTGTTGGTGGAGTATAATACCCAACTATGGACTGTTTCCATTCTCAGATTCTGTAGTTTTTACAGTCATAACTGAATTAATGATGGTTATTCAGGGTAAGGATCGGATCTTCCATAGCTGTTCTGTCCATGATTTGTATCAAGAGTCTTTCAGTTTAAGTAGGAGCTGACTAGAATGACAAATAAGTTGTGAAATCCATGGCTATCTTCTTGAAGCTGTCCATTCTTTATGCGCCTTCAGTTATGTACAGCTGTCCAAGTGCAGACAAACGACAAATTTCCACGTATTCGGTGGCATCAGACTGCAGACTATGGCTATGTCCCTAATAGGAGAATGCCCAATACTTTCATGGCTGTTACCATAGATCTTGGTGATAATGAATCTCCTTATGGCAGGTACGTTTTAAAATTGCTTGAGATCTGTCCTCTACTCTCCTGTAAGTTTTCTTCCCTCGTTAAAAAATGCTTCTGGGTTTTTTTTGTTTGTTTTTTTGAAGACTGATACTGCATTGGGGTCACATCAGTCTTGGTAAGGGAATCAAAGATGGCAGCATCATAGGAAGAGGGAGAAACAAGCAGGTGGAATGAGTGAAGAAACTGAAGTGATGTGTACGTGATGTGTGAAGAAACTGAAGTAGATGGGAAAACAGAGACGGTGACTTTGATTAGGAGGGTGGACCAAAGCTGGTTGAAAGAAGGATGGACTGGATTCCAGTCTGATCAGAAACAAGGCTGAGACTGGAAGAGCAGGCCATCTATACAGGGATGGCTGGGGAATTCTGGGAGTTGAAGTCCATAAGTCTTAAAGTCACCCAGGTTGGAGACCTCTGATCTAGTAAATAGTACTAATTGGCAGTACCTGAGAAAGTGACTCTGTTACCCTGTCCTAGCAAAAGCACTGGAAGCTCTTGGGCCATCTTAGAGATTTAACAGATTTATTTTGGGCAGAATCTATAGTGGACTAAAGTTCTCATCATCTGATGAAATGGGTTTTTTTCCCTTGGGGGAAAGGAAATATACTGCACCATTGTTTATAATGCCCCAAGTCTGAGATTCAGTCTCAACAATGACAGCAGGAACCAAGAAGAGAGAGTGATGGCAGATTGCAAGACAGAAAAAAAAAACCAAGACAGGTAATGACATTGCATGGGCTCTAGAAGCATTTGACTGGCATGAGTATTTCTTTTATTTATTAAATTAGTGTGCAACCCATCTCTCTATCCAGCCGCTCTGATATCCATTCAGACTTCTTGTTCTTGAAATGCCACCTTTACTTCCAGCTTTCACTTGCAATATTGAAGGCTGCCAGCTGGATAGCCTTTTAAAATAAAGAGCCTTAATTCCCATTGATTCCTCTCATCCCTTTTTCTTTGTCCTTTAGCATCCACCCCCGAGATAAGCGGACTGTGGCTTACAGGTTGCATCTTGGAGCACTGTCAGTAGCTTATGGGGAGAAAAGTATAATCTTCCAGGGTCCCTATCCTCGGAGAGTGCAAGTGAATGAAACCCACAGGCTTCTTAATATCACCTTTGAGGAATGTGTTCAGTTGCGTCACATGGACAACAAGACCTTTGAGGTAAAAGATGGGGAAGGGATGTTGACTTAGGATTAAAGCTGTTATGTCCAATACATCTAGTAGCTACCAGGATGGGGAAGGATTTTCTATGCCTTGAATTATGGCCTGCTTGCCATCTGTTTGAAAGTGACTGGTAAATCCATATGTATCTGTGTAGCCTACATGGCCTTGTTAAAGTTAGAGAAAGAAGATTGGGCTAGAGCAGTATTTCTTAAGGTTGACTCAGCCTTCCATCCTTCTGAGATCGGTAAAATGAGGACCTAGATTGTTGGGGGGCAATATGTTGACTCTGTTATGAGCTTAGAGAGGGCTGTAAAGCACTATGAAACCGTATATAAGTCTAAGTGCTATTGCTATTGCTATTAACCTCAGCAACTTTAAAATGCATGGACTTCAACTCCCAGAATACCCCAGCCAGCATGCGTGACAGGGATATTCTGGGAGTTGAAATCCACACATCTTAAAGTTGATGAGGTTTAAGAAACACGGGGCAAAAGGAAGGGAGACATAGCACCACAAAGACAAGGCGTGAGAGAGAAATTCAGCCTAAATTCTGAGAGTGTTGTCTGCCTATCTTGTGCTGTGTAGGAGGCAATATATTAAACCATCATCTACTTGTCATCCTGTTGAGAGGCATTCAGCTATGGCAACCTTTAATGAATATAATAATACATTTTTTTGCACAAGTTCCCCTAATCCTTAGCATAGAAAGTCATTGTTGTATCTTTTCTCCAGTGAGATTCATAGAAACATCACAATTAAAAGGATGAGATTTAGATCGGGGGAAATTACATGGATAGAGGGAGTAACAAGAACTAAAACATCTGTGCCTTACTCTTGTTCACAAATTAACACCAAGCCCTCAGCAGTTGTTGCTTTGAAAGATGCAGAATCTGCAATTGAAGCACTTGCTCTCTCTTGCCTTTTTGCAGGTGTGTTGTTCTAATCAGGGAACATGCAGTTGGAAACAGGCATCCATTGTGTCATCCTCTTCCTACTCGGTAATTCTGCAGAGCCCAACCTGTTCAGATGGCATAAAGGGCTTGCGCTACGCCTGGTCTGAATGGCCTTGTGAATACAAACAGTGCCCCATTTACAATCTACAGGAATTGCCCGCCCCTCCCTTCATTACATTTTCCCACAATAATCCTGCATGGATTTTTCTGTGAGTGAGCTGAGAGTGGAAAGAGGAATCAGCAGCTTATTTTGCAGACCAGAGTGCAGAAAAAAAAAAAAGAAGTATGGAGCACAGTTACAGCTTCCTTTTCTCAAAGTAGTAAACTTCTCAGGTTGATGACTGCAGAGAAGAATTTTAAAATGAACCACCCAGTTACTTACTTGCCAGAAAGGTCATAGTAGGGAGGGTGGATCAGTTGGTGATTCTTACTCTTGTTACCTGCCTGAGGTGCCGTAATAATTGGAATTATTTTATAAGTACTTCGCTAGAAATCAAACCACTTCTAAAACAACCCCTGGTTACCTGCACACAATCAAGAGAGCCAGGATTCTGAATGGCAAGGCAGGATGGGTGGTCAATAAAAGCTTCCTCTGGGAACATTGACATGTTTAAACGTAAGTCCTTCTGAAATTTAGCAGGCCAAGTTCCCAAGTACAGATATGGGTTGGATGGGCCAGTTGCAAAATGCTGGACTAGTCCAGCCATTTGCTCTTCTCTTGTCTCCAATTGATCTGCAAAGGAATGTTATAAGGAAAGCAGGGAACAAACACTCAACATTCTCCCCCCTCACACTTCTATGCAACTGTTAAAATGAATGGCCGAGCTATGGCATTCCAGATGTTGCTGGATGTCAATCCTTGGCAAGTTGAGTGATGTTGGCAGATGCATTAAAGTGATATCTAGACTGTGTATCTTGTCTGCCCTGGCGTGAACTACTATTGACCTCCAGATTAAAATAAAGGTCTTGGGTTTTCATTTTATTCCAGAACTACATTATGTTGTACTACCACTTGCAGCAACTAAGTCTCACAGCAAGTAAAACCCTTTCAAACATGAAATGTTACATTAAAAGCACAATATCACTTTACAAAAATAAGAACATAGAAGTGTGTTGCTTTTCTCAAGCAAAATCCTTGGCTCCAGCCAAAAGCCAGGGAGGTTTTCTCCATATTGGGTTTGGATCAACTTGATTTCCTCACTTGTGTATGTATGTTGTGTGTTTGTCTTAGAGGAGTAACCTGCTAGGATTTTGCACCCAAACTGAGCGAATTGGCATCTGTTGGATATACTATTTAAACCAGAGTTTTCCAAATTTGGCAACTTTAACTCCCAGAATTCCCCAGCCAGTCAGGCAGATGCATGAGGTTTCTCACTGTATAAGAAACAGTAATAATGGATTGGTCTTTGTTAAATAACACAGACTTGAGGGTAAGAGAAGATAGATGTTTCATGTGCTAGACTTATTTCAGCTAGAGGATTCCAGGTGGTAGAGATTATTTGACTTTGCTCTTTGAAAATTAACTTCTGGCATTGGGTTGTGGAATATAGATGGGTGAATCTGCCAATTTTAGTGTGTTGCGGATTTGTAATTTTATTAATTTAACAATTTCAAATGTTCTATTTCCATCTTAGCTGTTTTTTTAAAGCTTGAATCAAAATGGGTATTTTATTTTCAAATGCACGCAATCGTTTTGCTGTTTGAGCTAAAGTGTATTTCTGTACAGTAATTGGTTTTTCCTAATAACTGCTGTTTTTGAAATGCTGGCATTTTTGTACACTTACCTCAATGCCCTTTTTATAAATTGATGAACTTTGCACAATTCAGAGAAGTTGATACTTCAAAGGAGAAGTAAGATTCAGCTTGTCTCTTGATTGGACAATGCAGAATTAAGTTCATAATTAAATATGGACCAAGTGACTTCTCCATCCATCCTTACTGTGGAACAGCTGTCACTCCTGAATTGATCTTGTCCTCCTGTGGCAGAGTAAGATTGACCTATGACAAGGGTGGACTGAATGTAGATGGAGATGTACTTCAGATTAGCTGTGGTAGGGGTTTCTGAAGTCCATGATTTAGATGGGTTGTTTGCTAAATTAGGGAGCAAGTAGGAGGTGTGTCTAAGAGAATTTCAGTTGTGATTCTAAAAACAAATCCCTGGGTTGAATGTTCATTTAAAATGTTTTCAAGTGCTGTGCCTATGTTTTTGAGCCCTTGTATGGCTCTTTTCTTTAACAAATTTAAGAGTTGGAATGAAAAAGCACAGTGTTAACATTCCCTATAATTACATGGGTGTTGAGACAGCCAGGGCAAATATGGCAATTTAACTGCAAATGAAAGGATATGGAGTGTTTGCATGTAATATCCATTCTATTTTTTTTTAAATCAAGTCATGCTTAATTTAATGGAAAGTTTTACCCTAGATAAAAATACCTACTTTAAAATGAAATCTGCAGACAACAGCAAGATACGTGTTTGTCTACATAATCATTCTTTGAAAATGAATCCATGAGCCTCCAGCAGGCATCTCAAATTAAATCCTCAAATTTCTATGCAGAACAACTTCCAATGGAAAAAATTATTCATCATTTGAATTCATTCATTCAAAAGTATGCAATTATTCAGCACAGAGTTATGTTTAAGTTAGTGCAAGGAGTGATGACTTTCTATCCCAAAGAGTATAAATATTTGCCTAGTAGTTAAAATCACATGACATGGAGCATTCTTGTCACTTGTCCCAAACTTCCTAGCCATTCGTGTGTGTACCTGGGAGAAAACTCCAAACACTGTACAGGTAGTACTTGACATATAAGTTTGTTTACTGACTGTTCAAAGTTACAACGGTACTGCATCCCCATGGTCACATGATCAAAATTCAGATGCTTGGCAAATGACTCATATTTATTACGGCCATAGTGTCCCGGGGTCATGTAATCAGCTTTTCTGACCTTCTGACAAGTAAAGTCAATGGGGAAGCAAGATCCACTAAACAACCGTGTTACTAACTTAACAACTATGGCACTTAACTGTCTACTTAGCAACAAAACTGGCTCAATTTTGGTCGTAAGTCAAGGACTACCATTATGTCCTTAAGAGTAAACTGGAGCAGGGGCCAAATTTGATAATGTCTTTACAAGTGTACAAAAAGTGCCAGACAAAAATTCTTGATTTACAATTGTTCCTCTTTCATAGTTCCAGAAATCTATGGGTGTTTGGATTGTTGTAGATTGCATAGATAAATATTTTGGATAATGGTCTTGTATGATTTAAAAATGAATGAGTTATACTTTCATTGTTGTGCCAGTCAGTGTGTTTTTGTTGTTGTTGAGGAAATAATCTGCAGTAGCAAAGTGGAAGTATGATTTCCACCCATGATTAAAAAATTCCAAATTTTCTTTCTGATTTAAGTGGTCGCAATTAAAACAATACCCTCTTGCCTAGAAAATTGAATATTCAGTCATTCACCCTGGCAGGAATTGTGTAAAGGAAGTTAAGACCACTGATTTAAGTTTCAGTCTTCCCTCTAATAATGTGTAGGCTCTAAGAAATAAGAAACATTTTGGATCAGCTTAGTCCAGCATCTTTTTTCTCACAAGGTCTAGGGCAAACACAGATAGCTTCAGAATGCTTCCAGTCAGAGCTACATATTTGCAAAAAACTATAAGAGAAAAGGATTCCTGCAGTTAGATACAAGACTGACAATCCTGACACTGCATTGCCTACTCTGCAGTTTTTTCCCTTCTCTAAATATGCTCGTCTTTGTCATAAATAATATTCTTCTGTTTTTTTCTTTTACATTCTTAAGCCCAAGATCTTATTTGGTATATGAAAAAAAGAGAAAACAAACCGTGGTGAATTTTGTCAGTTGATAATACATTCTTTCTTTTGGTTACATCTTTTCAGTGTCTTTATGCTTTGATATCTTACATGGGGATGTAGTTAATATAAGCTCTCAATGTTGTCAGCGTTGGTTTACATTTTGCCTTTCCACTGAGCATTGAAGGCTGTTCGATTCAATTACCAGGAGATTCTATAATGGGTTTGCTAGGCCATTGATCTCCCTGGTTAAAGTTATTTGTGCCTGCTATAATTCACAACCACTATGTAACAATCTGCATACGTGGCTGCTTATAAAAACAGGAACTATCCATCTAAAACGCAGAACCGGTGCTGCTACTGAATGCTTGAAGCATTAGCTTAATTTGTATTGGATTTCTGTCTTCACTTCTTTCCAGGAACAGTTTAAAAGGCTGGTCTTAAACTTTAAGAAAACCCGTTTGAGGCCACAGTTAAAGCCACTGGGTTAGAAATTGGGAGACCATGAATTTTAGCCCCACATTAGGAACAATGCCAGCTTGGGGTGGGGGGGAGGACTTTGGACCAGTCCCTCTTGGTGAGACCTGGGAAGAAGACAAAGAGGAAATCACTTCCCAAAAAACGGGGCAAAGAAAACATTTTCAGGAAGAAGTCTCTGCAATCGCCAAGATTCAAGTCTGACTTGAAGGCACCAACTACAGACTCCCCCAAACCCACAGCCCTTAAAATTTAATTAAAACCATAAATTATTTAAAGCCAGAGCATTTCCTCTGAATACTTTGCTTTTTTTTTTGAGCCTGTTGCTCAGCTCTGACAAGTCAAATACTTAAATCGTCGAAGTTCAGCTTTGGCTCAGCATGTTTTTAACACTAACCATTTTTTTAAAAAAGGGAGCTTACCTAGCTGTTTTTAGTTTTATGCAATAAACAATGAATAAAGACCTGTGAACCTACTCGCTGGTCTTTACGGTGATAGTGCCAAGTTTAAAGAATAATATTTTAAATCAATTATCCAGATTTTTTTTTAACGTTGGAAAGGTGGTCCAGCTTATCAATGTCATCTAGCTTTTAAGCTTCACTTTATTGTGTAAAGCAATTAAGATGTATTTCAAACTGTCCCCTCCATGGATTTTGTGCACCCGCTCTTTTAAAAATGCGTGAGGTTTATTTTTTATATGTAAACTGCTTAGTGACTTCCGAGTAGAAAATGCGAGGTAACAAAAGTCCACTTTTAAAATGAAGATCTTAAAAGTATCCGACCAAAGCTTAAGGAAAGTGGCAGAGATTTGTAGGGCCAGAAGTGTTGAAGTGTTGAAGCTTTATAAGACTATAAAACAATGCAGAGGTTAGGGTTCAGTTAGAAAACTGGTGCATTTATATTTATTATAAGGGTGAAATCCATGGATGTAATAGCAGAAAACAAAGTATTAATGGACAAACAGTGGTCCAGCAAAAAGAAAAAATAAAGATGACCCAAAGTACACATAGGGAAAAGTCCTTTTTTGCGTTCAGTGCTCTTCACCAGTTTGAATTTTTCTATTTGGTGCAGAAACGAATCCATTCCTGAGTCAGTTTTCCTTGGCTTTCAGATCAGGTTTCATTTCTGGTATAAGAAAAAAAGGACTGTATTAAAATGATGCAGCAGTTCCTAGATTTGAATTGGATATTGTAATTCAGGTAATTGAACTGTTTTCCTCCTGGAGTTTAAGATGGAATATAATTTATTTATTAACCAAATGTATATACTGTAGCTTCCTGTCTCATGGAAAATGACTCTGGTAGCATATAACAACCCAATAAAATAGTATTACTCAGTTAGTCCTTGACTTATGGCTAGCCACATAGCAACTGTTCATAGTTATGATCAGGGGTCTTCAAACTTGGCCCTTTTATGACTTGTGGTCTTCAACTCCCAGAATTCCTCAGCCAGCGTGCCTGGCTGAGGAATTCTGAGGAATTCTGAGGAATTCTGAGGAATTCTGAGGAATTCTGAGGAATTCTGAGGAATTCTGAGGAATTCTGGGAGTTGAAGTCCACAAGTCATGAAAGGGCCAAGTTTGAAGACCCCTGGTGATGAATCCCCCACAAAAGGTATTTATGACCCAACTCCAAAGTTCCAACAGGCCCCGCCCCCTGCAATCACATGACTTCATTTTGGGCACTTGGCAACTGACTATGATTCACAACATTTTTGCTGAAAACCAGTGTTTACTTCCGGCTTTTGGCAAAAACTCCCCATAACAAGCAATTGATTTGCTTAATGACCACAGTGATTTGTTTAGCAACCACCACAAAAAGGTCATAAAATCAGGTCAGTCATGTGGGAAATAAATGATTCCAGCCCCAGCCCTCATGGAGTTATAGAAAGTGTAATTGCACAAGATTTTTCCTCCCACTTCCAAGGAAAGAAAATTCCCAGAGCTTTCCACAAAAGTAGGAGAACTTGTGAGGTCTACTCAGTTACAGCAAGTGTTGATTAAAATAACACCTTGGCTTATATAAAAAAAAGTGCACAACCTCAGACTACAGTAGTTTGGGTTGTATTTGGTTATATTCCAAACAAAGACACCACAAAGACTCAGTGGGGTTTTTTGGATATCTGGAATGGAGCAGCCAAAGAGGCTGCAGAGTATTGGAGCAACAATTTACATGGTTGCCCTTTGCTCCCTTGTAACGAAAGAGAAGACACAGATATCAAAAGAATACACCTTGAGCATGAACTAGAGAAACAAGAACTATGTTTTGTGCAGTAAAAAAAACAACAACACCCTGGGAAACCAGCAGATTTCAGCACAGCTTTCAGTGGGAGTTACTTACCAACTTCATTCTCACGATGGAACAAATTCTCGTTGGCACTGGAATTATGCTTTGGCTTTGCTAGCTGCAGGCCTCCAAGAAGAGTCATAAAATCTACTACTGTGTCTATGCTTTCTTTGTTGGGTGAAATATCCTTGAGAGTACTCAGTACGCTCAGTCTACTGAAAGATTTGACCTCCGAGATGTTGGCTCGCAGGAAGAGCAAGATGATGTTGAGATCGTTGAACGGGCAAGTCAGCATTTTCTTGCTGAGGAGATCAAATGCCGGCAGCATTTCATAAATGGACAGAAGCCGCTTGTCCCACTGACACAGCTGAAGCAGGTGGTAGAGGACCACTGGGCCCAGAAGGATGTATACAGAGCCAAGACAGATGCTGGTAACTTGGAAAACGGAGAAGAAAACCAGCTTGCAAGGAATCCAATCTGGAACATCAGAGTCTTCTCCCAGGAGCCCGGCCTTGATTGAACATCTGAATTTGTCGTGAAAAAAGACCTGCAGGTGACAGTATGCCAAGTAGAGGCAGCTGACAGCCAGAAGAAAAAGGAGGAAGAGGTTCCTCAATACATAAATGATGATCAAGTAGTGGGAACGTTGCTTGCAAGTCAAGTACCTCTCCAGGAGAGGGAACTCAAAGTATCTCTCACTGCGAGCCCTGGGGAGGGAAAGAAAAAAAAAGAAAAAATATATGAATAAACTAGAACTCTTCTAGTAATGTGCTACTTTTCCACATGCGGGTCTTAAAAACAACCAACACAGAAGAGGACATTCTTAGAGGTTAAGGAGGAATAATCCCAAGAATAGCCACTGGTATTTATTATGAATGCAGGGAGAAATTTGCAATGTAATGCTTTCCTGTTAAGCTGTGGCTTTGTAAATGAAAATTCCGGGAAGAGGAGAGAGAAATTTAGCACGCAGATCACCTTTCCGTCTGCCACTTACAGGTCAAGCTCCTCCCAAAAGTCCTCTGGATCCTCTTCCGATTGCTGGAGCTTCACCATGTATTGCACCAAGCGGATGGAGCGGTTATAGGATTTATCTAGTTCATCGATGATGAAGAACAGATCGCAGTTGAGTGAGGGGGCGGCTGCGTATTTCCACAGCAGATAAGGCAGGTACATAGCAACTGCGATGACCAGCAAAGAATAGGGGAAGATCTAGAAAAACAGAACAAAAAGAGAGTACTGTGGTCAGCTGAAGGGTAGAACAGTGTTTCTCAACCGTGGCCACTTTAAGAGGGGTGGAGTTGAAGTTCACCCCTCTTAAAGTGGCCAAGGTTGAGAAACACTGGGGTAGAAGACTACAAATTACACCCTGGGCTCCACATGGTGTGCACCCAAGAGATAACGGATAGTGTTCTTCTCCACCCCAATACCTTGAAGACCCAGAGGGAATTGGATGTAGCGTCTCCTGCTGGTTCAGAATTGTAGCGAAGCAAAGAGTCCCAACACACGGCATCAACAAAATGAGACTGTTCAGCTGTGAAGTTGCTAGGAGAGAAGCAGCTGATCTGGGATCCTATGACAGAGAGAAAGAGCCGTATTTATCTCCACCCTTCTTTCCAGCACTGCAGCATCCATCAGCTTTAGAAGGCCAGATCCTGAAGTTGAAACTCAAGTACTTTGGCCACCTAGTGAGAAGGAAGGACTCCCTGGAGAAGAGCCTAATGCTGGGAAAGATTGAGGGCAATAGAAGAAGGGGACGACAGAGAATGAGGTGGCTGGATGGAGTCACTGAAGCAGGAGGCGTGAGCTTAAATGGACTCCAGAAGATGGTAGAGGACAGGAAGGCCTGGAGGAACATCCATGGGGTCGCGATGGGTCGGACACGACTTCGCAACTAACAACAACAATCACAGTAAAAATAGAGCGCTTCTCTGTTATGTTTTGAACCACCTCTAGCAAGGATTGTCTTCGTAGTCAATCAAGATGAGATCTGTGCCCAGCCTTAATCCCTCCAAGACAGCATTTGGGATCAAACTGCTCCCCCCCTTTTTTTTGTTAACTAATTAAGAGATTGGCCCCATTATGCTGTCACGGTGCTATGGCAGTTCTTGTAAACTGTTTCTGTTCATCATCGCGGTAGGCTGGGTGTGCTAAAAAAAATAATCATTCCCTAAACATATTTTACAAGCTTTGAGACAAGCCAAAGAGAGAAATAAGTTTTGTTTATTCCATCTGGATGGACTAAATCTCACACAGGCATCCTTTTCCAGAAATAAATTCCTGAGGCAGGCTGTGAATTGCAGCCATGAAACCTCATCTAACCAATGTCAGACTTGTGCAAAGCCACACACAGCTCATCCTGTTTTTGGTACACGTTATCAAACGAGACACTGTTGCTTCTGGAATGGGTACCTTTGTATCCTCCCTTATTCAGTGTAGTGCTGGCTATTCTGAATTATCCTTTTTGTGGTGTTTAATGGGGCTTGTTTCCAAGGAAAAATACCTAGAATTGCAGCTGCCAAGCTTAACAGGAATTATTTTGAGAAAGAAACATCTGGATGTATTTCAGTCTCTTTTCCAAGATACATATATGGATTCAGCCCTTGCATCACAAAGATCCCACTGAACGATAGTGATTGTTTGAAGGCCATGAACTTCATGGCTGGGTGAAAATTTGAAGCTGGATTTCTCCAGACTACTCCCATTTGATATTCTCTGTCATCTCTGAACTTCCCTTTAGTTAGTTGGAGAACTCCACTGGACAGGAAGTGCGGTCGGCTGCTACCTACTGCAATGTAATCCTGTACATGGAATAATTTTTAACTGTCTCTGGAAACAAACATCCAATTTGCCCTGTATAGAAGCATCACCCAGGCTGAAGATTGACATGTTTTCTCAATCACTGTCTACCAGAAGTAAAATGTCTTTTAAGGTCACCGTTTTCAGTTCAGGGGAGATTTCGCATTTTATGTGTTAAAATTGCGAGGTGTGGTTTGAATGCGCTTTACAGTTCAATGCCATATTTATTGAAGCCCCAGGGAATCCAGAGAGGTCCAATTGCAAGGCTTCAGATATGTAAATTCCTGGATTGATTTTGCAAATGCTAAATTCGCTATCAAAGTCTGTTTCAAGTTAGCATACTGGGCTTGCAGTAAACTCGGTTTAAAAAAAAAAAAGAGGAACATTTTTGTCCTTGCCCCCTTCTGCTGGCATCTCCCTATCGGTGGCCATGTCTCCTCAGCCCCACGGAAGGCCTCCTCAAGAAACAACAGCCACCCCCAGCCCCCCTTCAAAGAATAAATAAATTGACCTACCGGTGGAAAATTCCTGTGCAAACATGAGAGACACCAAGAAGAGCGGCAGCCCCACTGTGACAAACTTCATGATGCGATCGCACGGCAGCTCCAGGTAAAGCCCTTTTGCTCCGGACCTGTTTGGGTCTGGAAGCAGCGCATCAGAGAGCATGTACTTTCCAGCTGTATTTGCGATCGACATGGTTCGGGTCTGAAGGGGCCAAGCGTGCACGCACAGAAGACACAGCTTCTCCAAGGGCTCAGCTACATCTAAAGAGGGAGGTGGCTTGACGATGGATGCCTTCTCTCCATGGGGAATTAAGCATCGGGCAGTTGTAAATGACCACCTTGGCTGTTTGCTAAACAGAATGATAATTACAGGATCTCTGCAACTACCCTCCGCCCAGAAATAGAGCAGTTGACCTGGGTATGCCGTGATTGGTAAGGGCCCCGCTGTCTTTGGCCAACCGCAGGCTTAACATGGCAAGGCTGGGCCCTGTGGTTTTATCTCCCTCTTTCATAAGCAGATGTTATTTCTAGCCACCGCTGGTAAGGAGGTAGGCCCGCGTGTTTGATTTTCAGACTCGGGAATCTCCAGGGGTGGATATTAAATGACTGGCCGACAGTTCATATTTTCAGAGGTGAAAAGGGGCAGAAAGAAACCCACTCAGAATTCCTACGAATTTTATTTCTGTGGTTTAGTGACGTGAGTGCGCAACGCTTTCTTCTGCATTTGCTGTAAAAGCCAGATGAAGAAATTTCAAAAATGTCGTCGCTATTTTTCCCTTCTCTCAACTCCCTCCCCATCAAATTTAAATGCAGCCCAGTTCTAAAACATAGTTTTGAGGATCCACAATTTAGATAATCCACAACTTGCATGTGGCCATCAGACAAATTGCGGGTGCTCCTAGAGCATATTGCTTAAACTGGTGGCAAAACCAAGTGCCAGCTGTGTGATTTTCCTTGCTAAAATAAGAACCAAAATAACATGTTAAGTCTCCAAAGCTTAACATACGAGAAGATTTCAGGGAACCTCAAAAAGCTTGAGTGGGTTAAGGCACATTTTTAGCACACTACAATTGATAAGGTTATCTATCTCACATATACCCTGTCTCTCCCCTCCCCCTCCACGCTATCCCAGTTAAAATCCTATGTCAGTTTAGCCATTCCATGCATCTGAGGAAGTGAGGGGTAATTCACAAAAGTTTATGCTTTGATCGTAGACTAACATAACTCTCCTCCTGTAAACTACAGTGGCTGAATTCACATACACGTGGCTTTCTAAGGCTACCAAGACCTCGTTTTCTTTACACATAAATCAGTATGTTTTTCCTCCTGAAATACTTTTGATTTATATATAGTACTAATCCTTTAACACAGTTTATAGTACTAATCCTTTAACACAGGGCACTACCTTTTGGCCTCGAACTGGTGGTAAATCTGCTCCAGGATCACGGGTTCTCAGTAAACTTCCCCAAGAGCCACATGGTACCCACAAGACTGTTACACCTCGGGGCCATCATAGACACGGTGGAGTGCCGGGTGTATTTATCTCAAGAACGCCGAGACAACATAAGAGAGTCAGTCCTCCAAGTACGCATGGACGAACAGTATCGTTAATCAGTCTTTCCAAATTGTTAGGACAGATGATCTCGGCCATAGCAATCGTCCCGTGGTCCAGGCTCCACTCCAGGGAACTGCAATGGTTCCTACTCCCTTTCCAGAGGCAGAACCTCAGTGCTTCTCAACAAAGGGTAAGACTCCCACATCAGGTGTCGCGCTCCCTCAGGTGGTGGCTATCACCTGCCATGCTCAGAGGGTCGCTTTTCAAGGAGCCAGACCGGATACTGCTAACGACCGACGCCAGCCTGTTCTCAAAATACTTTTGCAGTAAACAGTCAATCAACCCCAATATGTTATTCTAATTTTTGTAAGAACCATTCTAAATTACTTTAATAACAGTGCTTATCTGTAATTTCTACAATGCCTATACTTGCAGCGTTAGGGAAATAACGGATGAAATTCAGTGGAAGAACACAATTGGCATGGAAAAAAAGCAGGCTGAATCCGGGCCCTCTCCAGCTGCCGTTCAGAGTTGATAGATAGCAGTAGTCAGACCTGGGATAAAGCAGCTACATGTGCTATCACAGTTGCGAAAGAAAAGTTGAGGCTGACTTTCCTAAGGCTGTTCTGTAAGTTCATGGCAGAAGCAAGATGTGAACCAAGAACTCCCCAATTCATAGCTCCATCAATTATTGTACACCCCAATCATTAAGAAACCTCTCTCCAGTGTCCCAGTTACATCACATTCATTCAGCACAGGCCACATCCTTTATTTAAGCAGAACAGCTAACTCTGTTTGGCTGAGCGTCAGCCAATACTGGAAAAAACATGCCCAATTAATTCTTATTCCAGATGTAGCAGCTCATATAAACCACTGAATTCTTCCAAATCTCCCAGTTGCATCTGAAACCAGCATACAGGCCCTGGGAGATTGGTGACTGTTCCTCAGTTTGGTTTTCAGTTGCTAGGCAGGCGTTTCCTCTGAAAGGCTGCAAGCTTCCAGAGAAGCATACGTTGTGATTTCCCAGCTGAGAACATCAGGTTCCGGGCGCTTCACCTTTCACGGGATCCTCCCATGGCTTTAGAAAGTCAGGAAAAGGCGTTCCATGAACGAAGTAGCCTAGCTAATCACTCTTAGTTTCTTTTTGTTCCGGTTTTGGAAATTCTAGCTTTAACCGTTTTAAGGAGCGCGTGAAGAAGACGGGTGGCTTGCAAAACAGGTGGATTTTCTGCTCCTCACTGCTGTTTATTGGAGGCAGGGTGAGCTCGCAGGCATGTAGGTGGAGAGGGAGGTAGCGGGCTTTGACTTGCTCCAAACCCAGTTTCTTCAATGTACCTGGAGAGAGTTTCTATGTATACATTAAAAAAAAGAAAATAAACGATGATCCACTTGCATTTCTAATTACGTTGAATCCAACAAAATGTTATTTGGCAATCCTAACTACCCTGAAGCCCACCCTACCATTTTCTTGGATTTTTAGTTCAGGGCCATATCCATCCAGGTTCTTCTTAATACCCCTCTTACCTGTGGCGCTAGCTTGCTCCAGTGAGAATACTTATGATCCCCAAGGACTACGCAACCTAAACCATAAGCCAAGTGGACTCTGAGTTGATGCTTCACTCCTGCATAATGAATAACATATGGGGAAAAAAAATAAGAGGTGTAACCATTAAATATATATCGTTTGGTTTTGGTCAGATTATATAGAATCATTTTTAGATGCAATTTACCTTGAGGGGAAATTTTAAGCTTTGCTTAGTACAAGCAGCTTGATATACAACTTTTAGCAGAAAAAAGCAGAAAGGGATATGAATAGCTTAACAGTACAATGTCTTCCCTTAAAGAGACATCCCAAGTATACAGATATTTTTCTTCCACCAGGCTTTGGCCTTAAGTGTTATGTTATACTTTATATTTTCTTATTTTACCGTTCTTCTCAATTCTTTAATCCTTTCTGCAATATCTATTATTTTATTGTTCTAACGATGCAAATCTTTGGTTATTGCATACATCAAAAAATAATTAAGGTTTCAATTGGATAGCATTTCATTTAGATTCAGTGGGGAAAAACCCAAGAAGATAAAAAAAGGTCATTTTCAGATGCTTGAGGGAGTTTTATGGGTATTGATATGACGTTTCTTAACCCCAATTGTTAGAGAACAGGAAAGGCAATGAGAAGCATCAAAGAAAGGAGTATGTAATTGCTTGCCTGTGATTGGTTCCAATTCAAGGAGAGAACAAGTGGACCAGTTGCTCAGCACACGATACTGGGTCACTGCCAAGTGAGCATCTTTGTTCCGGCGCACTTTGCGCAACTTTTTGTCTTCTAAAGATAGACGATAATTTGGCGCAAGTGTCATCTAAGTCAAAGACGCACATGACTCAAAATCAATTCTTCATTAACATCCAAAAAGCCAATAGGACAACAGTTGAGAAGATTAATGGGTTACATAGAATGGAGAAAACTGTTGAATTGCTCCACTGTTAATCCAGACTTACATCATTTAGGTACTGCAGCTAGAGAGGAACAGGTAACATAAGAACTTTTAGATCTGTCATCTCTCAGCCCTAGGAAAAAGGGCATGGCAAACCACTTTTGAAAATGTTATCTAGAAGACTGCAAGGACTTGTCAAGCCAGTTGCTAAGAATCAAGACTGATTTGAAGGCACCAACACACACACACACCATTCCATAAAGCACCCCACAACCTAGTGCAATTATGACACAGCAGTGATACTTAAGATACAAGTTGTTTAGCATTTCTTTCAAGAACTGGTAACCATGTTGGTGAAGATGCTGGCAAGTTTCCTGAATTGAGTGTGCTAATCCTAAATCTGCCTAACTGCTGTTTGGTAAGCAGTAACTAAAACAGAGGTCTCCAGGTGAAATGCTGTGGCCAGAATCGGCAGATCTCTGCTGCCGGGAATACTCACTTTGAAGTGCTTCTGGTGGCTCTCCACCTCTCTCTCCAGAATGGGAATGTCCACCAGCCCCTCTTCCGGCTCTGGTTTTCCAATACAAATCGCCCTATGAAAAGAACAGAGAGAGATTTCAGTCCTCTCCAATAGTAATCCACACACTCTGCATGAAGAGCAAGGACTGCTGGGTTCGTAGGCAACCTTGGCTCTTTTATGACTCGTGGACTTCAACTCCCAGAATTCCTGAGCCAGCATGGCTGGCTCAGGAATTCTGGGAGTTGAAGTCCACGAGTCTTAAAAGAGCCAAGGTTGCCTACCCCTGCTATAACTCATACTGCAGAAGGGCGGTCCTTAGTAGATTCTTGGCTTACTGAAAACCACTGTTTCTTATCAAGTCGCAATAACTTAACTCATCACTTGTACGATTTCTCCTACCAGTATTTCTTTTCCACCTGACGGGTTTTAAACATCTCTTGGACCCGGTGTGCAATCATCTCATCTTTCGCTAGGACCATCACTCCAGTAGTTTCTTTGTCCAGCCGGTGACATAAATGCAGAGGTTGAGCTTTCATGCCCCCTAACATCTTTGCCAATATTGGCAGCACATCTGTAATGCATGTCTTCACCCGAGGGCCACCTGTGAAGTAGAGAGAGACTAGGTTTATTTATAATGCAAAGGCATAAAACCCGGCTTACAAATAATTGTTAGGTGCCTTTATTCAACCAAGCTTAACCAAACTATTTCATGCTTAACACAAATCACCTAATTTCCAAAGCTACGGGTTTTTTTTATTGGTGCTACAGCATTTCCAAATATCAAACTCAAGTTGGACCAGTTTCAGGAAAAAAACATTTTTTTATGTTGAGCTACCTGTGAAAACACATTAGTGTAATCTGAGAGTCGGGTGTTCTTTTTGCTGCTCCTCCAATATTTACCATCAAAACATACATGCTCAGACATATGATGATGCCAGTTTATTTTCATTGGTTTTAATACCAGTTTATGCAGTATACAAAAAGAAAAGAAAAACCTGACAGCAGGGTTTGCTTAGAAAATCCACAATATAAAGCATCTGCCACATATATAACTAAGAAGTCTCAAGCTACTTTCTGAAAGCAAAATAAGACTTATAAAGCCTCAGAAACCGACGCAAAATCATTTGACGTCTCAGCAGGACTTTTATTACCCAACTAGTCTAATACATTTTGATCAACACTGCTAGAAAATCAGCATTATATTACACTTACCATGGACAGGAAGTCCATAAGGCTTGTTTATTACTACAATATCTTCGTTCGTGTAGAGGACCCCCTGTTTGAGAACCTTGGCTAGGACGTTAGGATGGAGCTGCTGGAAGCATCGGGTCTGCTGAACATATTCTTGCACTCGCCTCAGTACTCGGTCTTTTGGAACCTTTGAATAGTCAAAGAACAAGTCAGGTAGTTAGTCTCTTTACTGCACAGCTTTGGTAGCAATAGCATATAACAAAGCAGAAATGCATATAAGACAAGGTGTCAAAGAAGGTGCTACATAGAAAGTACATATGTTAGGGGGATTTTTGCTTTTAGGGAAGGGTGAAAATTAATGTGAAGGTGCTATAGAAAAAATGATAGTATGGCTGAGAGAGAGAGAAGGGGGAGAGAAGGAGGGGGAAGAGAGAGAGAGAGCAGTTCTTCCATCTCATTTGTTAAAGTCTGCTTTTCCAAGTTTGGAGAATCCACTAATTGTTATTCAAAGATAGATTCAAATAAATCTGATGGAACAAAACTGAACAGCTAAAGAGAATGTATACTCCAGCCATGCTTTTTTTTTTCTTTTTTGGAAGATTATTGCAGCTTACTTCGATGCAAACCTTTTAAAGTCCTGGGTGGCCTAAAATATAAATATTCATATAAATATAAAATATGAACGATTTTATTGGAAAGCTAACAGGATGGCGGGCAAAGAAATGCTATGAATAGGAAGGATAATCGCATCTGTCCAGAGCCAGGTCAGATCACTTACTGGTCAAGCTGTGTCTGCTTAGAAATCTCTCCCTTTCCCCTCAGCATAGCCTGGCTCAGGAATTCTGGGAATTGAAGTCCACGAGTCATAAAAGAGCCAAGGTTGACTACCCCTGGTCTACACAATAGAATCCTTCACAATGAACGGGGAGGGTAACACACGTCATTATTCCTGCATCTCAACAAATCCTTCTAGGATTCTGCACACCACAAAACTACCATTGCCGCATCGCGCGTAGCTGGGAGACCCAGTTCGCTTAATTTTTAAAGTTCTAGCCACCAATGCACGCTGGGAAATGTAGTTTCTCCGTGGTGCATGCTGGGAAAAACCAACAACCCCCAACCTCATGATCCCCAATCAAGCCAACAGATTCACCTCCGGGGCCACTTTCGGCTTCTTCTGCTCCCGCAGCTTCTCCGCCATCTGCTCAGCGGTTACCGAAGCGGCCGCGGCTGGACTGTGGGAAAAACTCCTCCGAAGAGCGGCGGCTCGCAGAAATGAGCAAGGAACGTTTTGGGCGGCCATTTTCTTTCGTGTCCACGTGACGTCAGAAAGGGGGTGGACTAAACTCTTCCACGTCACGCCCCTTTCCCTCGCGGGCTATCCTCGCGCCTTACCCGGAGGAGGCCCACCAATCGCGACGTCCGTCCAATGAGACGTCGGTGCGACGCTCAATGCCCCACCTTCTCTCTCTCCCCGTCCAATAACCTACAGGAAGAGGCGGAGCCAAGCTGGGCAGACCAATGAGAAAGACAAGAAGGGAACCTTTACAGCCAATAGGAACGTGCCGGCGGCTAGGTGGGTCTTGGTTTTCAAGAACGGCAGTTGAGAAGCGGCGTTAACGGTTGTCTGGCAGCCGGGAAGGCAGCGCGGGCGGTGGTGGCCAGGTACTCGCGGTGGGACCGAGCCGGGGGAGCGTCGCGAGGCTCAGCCCGCTCAGGAAGAGAAGCGGGTGGATTCGGAGCCGGCCGGAGAGGCGGTTAGAAGAAGGGAGGGGAGGCGGTGAAAGCGCGAGGCTGAGAAAATCCCACTTTTTTTTTTTGTGGCGTTTAGTCCCTGCTCTCCAGCCTCGGAAAGCAGCGTTTCAACCCTCAGCATGCTGACCGGGGGGATTCTGGGAGTTGAAGTCCCCACTGAGTGGCTGAGGTTGAGAAGCCCCGTCCCCGTGGATGGGAAAGTTACAAAGCAGCAGCTTCGGAAGCCTGCTCGGGTGGGAGTTTCCTTCGCAGTAAATAATGTTCGTTTTAATATATGTGATCTGTAACGTGAATAAGTAAGCCTAACCCTAATATAAACGGTGTGACCACAAAATAATTTTATTCTAAGGCAGTGGTTCTCAACCTTTTTAATGCCGCGACCCCCAACCGGTTGTAAGTCGAGGACTAAACCGGTCGTAAGTCGAGGACTAAACCGGTCGTAAGTCGAGGACTAAACCGGTCGTAAGTCGAGGACTAAACCGGTTGTAAGTCGAGGACTAAACCGGTCGTAAGTCGAGGACTACCCAACCGGTCGTAAGTCGAGGACTTTCCCTGCCCGGGAGCGCCGCGCATGCGTGGCTCCGCCCCCTGCGCCGGCCGAGGCGTAGCTGCCAAGCGGCAGAGACGGAGCAGGCCGACCACCAGCTGGCCCAGCCCAAGGGAGGTAAGGCACCCGCCAGAAAAGGGGAAAAAATGGCGGACAGCCTTGCTTGGCGACCCCCGGGAAATGGTCGATCGACCCCAAATGGGGTCCCGACCCATAGGTTGAGAACCGCTGTTCTAAGGGGCTGCTCGGTAGAGATGGGTCAGAGAATTAGCCCGAAAGGGATTCTGTGATGGCTAGAACTTGAAACGCGATATTTTTGCTATAAATGTTAGCAAAACCTCGTTCCGCTACAGATTTTTTCCATTTGTTGTTAATCCCAATTAGTGTAGGTCTTAATATTTATTCTGTTGCTTCTTTTCCAGGTCAATTTCATGAACATTTTGAAGGAATGGTAGTTGCTAGAAGATATTACAGGTATGAGAGCCCTGTTTAATTCTTGTAAACAAAATAGCATCAGTTGTGTGATAGGAAGAGCTTGATTGCTGTATCCAGTTAGGCGTGTAGTTACTGCATTTGAAGACTGCACAATTTCTCTCTTCATAGGGAACTATTCACAGACACCCTAAATCATGATTTACTTTGGTTTATTAAATAACTCGTCGCTGACTCGCTTGGGTAAAAATGAAAATGCTAAATCATGGTACAATAATTACATTGTCTAGTTTACGTATTATGCTAAGCCACAAGCCACTTTTGGCTTAGTGTGTCAACCCAACCAAAGTAATGGTGTAAGGATGTACTAGGAAAATTAGTTATAGAGCCTAGTCACTCATGTAAAAACTTCTGACGGCTAGATTTATAAATTACATCAATTCGCCATTTAACTACTTTTTCCAACAAGCCATGCTGGCCGTTTAATATTCCCAACTATTCTAAATCTGATCACTCATAGGCTGCATGATTGTTTATTTTTAGCTGAATAATTTTGTACAATCTCAAAAGGACACTTTTGCAATCTATTATTATATTGTACAGCCGTGGAAATGGGTTTCAGGTGTCATAAGCACCATATTTGAGCCTGCACTAAGTTGTACGCCATGGTTTGCAATCCATAATGACTGAATTCACTTGTTATGCTAAGAAGATACCATATCCTGATTTAGTAAAATGTATGAACTAAGCTTATGATTTGAGGCTTTTTATGTCTTTGTCCACTGATTGCTGTACATTTCAACAGATGATTTTTTTAAATATTTCATATGGCATTCTGTAATTACATTATGCTGTTCATAAAGTGTATGTAGAGATTTCTAGGGGAGTAATCTTCAGGATCTTCCTTCATGAGAGACAATGAAATCATATTCAGATTTTCTGCCGAGTGTGTTTTTTCTTCTGTTCAATGATGTCCAATTCTCGAAGATCGCTTGGACAAGTTTTCTTGATAAGGTTTTTCAGAAAATAGTTTGACATTATATCTCTGTGCCCAGGGTGGGACTAGAACTCATAATCTCCTGATTTCTAGCCAATACCTTACCCTGTATGCCAGATAAGGTTCTCACCAAATGTTTAAAGCAGGTTAAAAAAAAAAGTTTTTTAAAAATATGAGAAATGTAAAGGGCCGAGAAATTTGTATAACTAGTATTTTCTGGAGAAAACAAAATTATTAAAATACAATTCCCTTGGAAGCGTTACCTACTTATATAGCTTCCACCATATTCTGAATTACTGTTTTGGCAAGTATAATTTTTAAAATCATTATTTACAACTATTTATGGCTGCATATGGAAAATATCTAATGGTTAAACAAAAACGTAATATCAGGATCTGATTCAGTTTTTTTTAATAATTGGATATCTGCCTGTTAGTTATATAACAAAATATTTATTTTTTGAAGGTTAAAGGGAATGTATGAAAGTCTACATGTAATGTAATTACCATTATAATTTTAGATATCTGCTTAAGGTAATTTCATTTGTTTAAAGATAGCAAGATAGCGTCAATAAAATTCAGTCTGTACTAATACATATCCTTTTTGCAGCTTGTTCTGGAATTTCCTTGTCGAATTCAATAGAATCCACCTGATTGCTCTTAATTTCCATTTGCTCATCAAATTCCCTTTCAGGATGCTTTGTTTTTTTCAAATTTGGTTGTTCAATGCGTCCTCGGCGCACAAAATGACTGATACGAGATTCTAGACCTTCACATTTAGGCCGATCCATTAACGGTTTGTAATTGCGGGCTTTCACTCCCTCGATTAAAGCACTAATCTGGTTGTGGACTGGTGGTGTTACCTCTCTCCAGAGTATTGTTGTGCTGTTGCTTGAAGCTGTAATCAACAATTAGTCATCATCAGAACAAAAAAAGAAAAATCATAGCATTTAATTCACTAGTTGCTTCTGACCTTTGAAGTAGTTCTAAATATATTGGAACTTGTTAAAACCACTCCATTTAATACAGTTTTAACATATTGCTGGATATATTAGTTAAATAAAAGGAAATGGTTCTTTCGAAACAAAATGCTCATTATACATGAAGAGAGTTGTACATGTGTATAAAATGACAACATTGAATTTTACAGATAGACCAAAACACATAGTATACCAGCAGATTTTATCTACCACATGTTAAATTGAAGCTTCATTTCAATACAGTTTAAAAATATCATTCTTCCTACCTGGCTCTGTAGGTATCTTTGCAAAATCCAGGCCCCATAACATACTGTACAGCATCTGAGTTTTAATAGCGTGGTTCGTCCAAAGCTGCTGAAAGCGTGTAACGTTAAATTCCTGGACTTGATGATCATAGATCCACTGGATGTTTTCAAACTCACAGTCATATAAAACTAGAGGAAATTCCACTGCCATGCTGCAAGGTAATCAACTTGAATTAGTACAAATCACGTAATTCCAAAAGAGCGCACATTGCTTTGAAAATGCTATAGCTTTTGGCAAGAGATCCAAATTATGAAATATAATTTTAACAAGGCATGCTCAAATATAGAGAGCCAATGCAGTAAGAGAGTGCATGCTTTCAGGAATTCCTACCTGTATTGTGGTTTCCTAGGATTGGTTTCTATATCGAACAGTTCATCAATAATCTCAGGCTTCTCCATCCTTTGTCCAATCAGGAAGAGGATGGCCATCATGCAGCGGACTTGGTGATAGAGGAATGCCTGTCCCGTTACTTGAAACGCATACATTTGGAAAGGGTTTTGTTCTTCCACTTTCCTTTCTTGATCTGCAAGCTTCACTTCTGCAGACAGGATTGTCCTCTGAAAGTTGGTCACACCGTTGGCGACGTCCATTTTGCAGAGATTACGAAAATCGTGGTTCCCTACAAATCTTTGAGCTGCAGTATTCATAAGAGCGACATCCAGGTCCGCACAGGGGAACAAATAGCGATAGGTCCTCTTCAGGCAACTGAATCTAGCACTGAAGCTAGGATCTACAGGGACCCATGCTAATACTCTTATGTCAGGAGGGAGCACCTGATTCAAAATATGGGTGTAGCGGATCTCCTCTGAAATAGGACTTTTACCTTCTGTTGCAACCCCAGATTTATTCTCCGAAAGGTTTGACCGGAGATCCAAAGAGATCACCTGAAACATTGCGAAAAAAATGTGATTCTAGGGTTAGATACACATTTTCAGTTGAATTATCATTGAATAATTTTCCTGTTTATCCAGTGGTGAAGAGCTTTCAGCTAACTGGCTGAGGTATAATTTTTTTTGATATCCTGTTGTTTTCATAATTTTCCTATTTACTTACAATACATTCAGAAATGCCTCTTGTGCCCAATAAAATATAATTACAACCAGAACCTTAATGCTGAAATACCACTATCATTGGGATTGCAGTAGTAATAATTTTGATTTAGTGGGGCTTTATAAGATTCTGCGTGCAATGGACTACATTTCCATGACAATTATAGGTCATTTGCATAATGGTGTTAGGCACAGAATACATTTTGGCCTAAATGACATTACTGTAATGGAAATGACACCGTTTGGCAAATTATATAAAGTGCTTTTGCATTTAACAGATGTTAGTTTTGCATTTAACAGACATTTTATGTATAACAAAAGTTTCCCATTGTCCATTAAAGCATTTTACTGGATAAATGTTTTGGAGTAGTTTTTCCTGGAAACTCTGGACCTTAATTGCTTTGATTAAACAGATGTTTGTTACTTGTAATAATAGACCTTTTCTAAATAGCTAAATCTTTTTGCAGAAATAGATTGTCATCAGTTGCAGATCGATTCTCAGGCTCATCTCTTAATTTCATAATAGATGCACTCTTAACTGTCTACTTACAAATGTTGTAATTTAAACCACTGTAATGCATTAATAATAAATAAGTAGTTTTTGTTCTTATGTTCAGAGTTTTCTAACTATACAGTTATCATGCTGTATAACAATATTACTGAGTTCTAACTTGATTGTGCAGTTGACTAAATATTGGCTTATAAGATGGGCAATAGCCCAAATCTTTAACAAAGCACATTAAATTATATGGGTTGTAGGAAGAGAGCTCTGTGGTGGCCAAAAAAAATCAGGATTTTAAAAGCACCCTTTATTGTCTAAACATGTTATTAACAGTTGTAAGCTTTTATCAGGTGAATATGATCAAATGAGCTGTACTTCACAAAAGCTTATTTAACATTTATTAATTGGAAAAGGTGCTATCAGACTCTTAAGTTCCAGAAGAGATTGTTAATGAAGTTCACTAAGCATTTCTGCACAATTAATGTTGACGTAGCCTTTTAAAAAGTTATGGGGGGAGGAGTATTATTTGTTGCAATAACGCATGTTCTGTGTTCGCCCCGTCCTCATTTTAGTGTAAATTAAATACGAGTCTTACTTGTCCAAAAGCACTGACTCCCTTGTCGGTGCGTCCACAGCGATGATAGTTAGAAGTCTGTCTGTTGACCACCAACCGAGTTTTTCCCAGAGCTTCAAACAGTTTCTCTTCTATTGTGTTCTGGGTGTTCTCCTGGCTGGCAAAGCCCTGATATCCCCACCCCAGGTAGGCAATCTTTAGTGCCACATGCCTCTGGGCATACGCACTGAAATTGAATGGCCGCTGTGGACGTTTCTTCCCCTTTCCTGATGCTGGGAGGCCATTCCCTTCGCCTTTCCTGTTTTCCAAGAGTCTGCCTTCTAGCTTTTGCACCGTCTCTTCCAGCTCCTGGATTCTCTTCAGTAGCCTTTCTGTTTCTTCTGTGCCTTTGGCCATTGGTGGAATGCTATTAAAAAAAAAAAAGAATCCTGCAATATGAAAATGCAGTGAAAGTGGGAAAAGGATCTTTCTGGGAATAACCAAAGTCATGCAATCTGTATATGCTGCTAGAAATTATTCGGCTGGAGAAAATTAATTTGCTGCTTGCTTGCCAACCGTTGTTTGGTTTCTGTAGAGAAAGCTTGTTGGGATTCTATGATTTTAATTACTGAGAACTGCGTGTCTGCTTTTGTTCACTTACAGAAGAATCAGTTTTAAACCACCTTTCTACTGGGATCCTCCATTTCTAAGTTGGCTAAAGAGGAGCAAAAGGTACCTGTCCCAGGTAGGCATATTAATATATGAACAAATAAACCCTGCTGGCATCCTGAAGGCATTCAGAGCACACCCACTAATGCCATTTATCGGGACCCCAAAAGCATTCCTTCTACATCGTGGTGTTTGCCCTCTGGAATGAGATCCGAGGGGTTTCAATCCTAATGGTGTTCCAGACAGCTTTCAAGGCCTGATCCTTCTCCTAGTCACTGAGTTAGGCTGGCAGGTATATGATATGTTTAACTCGGAAAATCCTGTCATCTTGTTATTGTTGTCTTTTCTCTATATTTGTTATTTATCTTTATATTGTGAACTGCCCAGAGTTGATTGGAGTCAGGCAGTATGAAGTTAAATTAAATAAATACGTTTTTTAAAAAGCTGCTCTAAGTTGTTAAGTGAGAAGGTGGTTTAAAAGAAAAGGGAGACACACAAATTGGTTTCACTGGAAAGTGCACCATTTTACTATTCTTATTTAGAAAATGATTCTAGGTATTGCAAAGCCACAAGTTATTTTAAAGGAAAACTGAAATGCCGATAATTGCTGAATTTGCAGAGGGGGGAAAAGGGACTTAAAGAGTATTGAGAGATAAATAACAAAGCACTACTGTACATTCCTTCTTTGGCTTATATATTCCTTCGGAAATAAACCCCATCCTTGCTCCCTAGAATAATCGCAGGCAATTATCAAGCTGTTGGAGAGTTACTACACTCCCTCAAATCATCTCCAGGAGAGGAAGGGATTGGATAAATATGCCTTTGCCTGAAAAAGTTGGGATGTGCACTAGGTGTGTCTCAGCCTATCTGGCCAAAGGAGCTGGGGAGGGGCAGCCTTCACAACTATCAACAAAAGCCCATCCTATTTATAAATAACAAGATGGGCTGATAAAAATGGGGTTGAACAATACGCATGAGTTGTAAGACTTAGCAGACTGTACAAACCCAGCTTGGCATCTCTTTTCCAGAACTGCTAACTACCCCGACTGAGAGAAGCAATGCAAGCCCTGATACGACCCAACCGATACCGATGGAACTCTATGAGCAGGGAAGAACGGCTCAAAGCCGCCGCCATGGACTTTATTCGCATGTGTGCAGAACAGGGTGATGGCGATAGCCCGAGGCAGCTTCAAGCGGCCCCTCAGCTGGACCCCTACCCGAGAGCCTCGGTGGCCTCAGTGGCCAGACCGATGCTTCCCACAGTGATCAGGCAAGGTCAGACAGAAGCCAGCTTCCAGTCAGACGACCCCGAGAATTCCAGAGTTTCTAAGAAACCTGTGATGAAAAGGAAAGTTCTGAGGCGAACGCCTGACGGAGAGGTGCAAGTGACGGATGAATCCCTCACTAGTGAGACAGAATCCAATAATCCAAGTGTCCAACAATCCAGTCCTGAGTGTGAGAACTTAAATCAGAGAATGTACCTTCTGAATGCTCAGGAAGAGGAGGAAGAGTGTGTGGAGGGGAACCAGCCCCAAAGTTCCCCTGGGTCAGTCTACTCCTGGAGCCCCTCGGAGGAAAGCCGGCATCAGTGTTCCCGGAAAGAGAGCCAGAGCCTCAGCTCTTCATCCTTTGAGCAGGACTTCATCCTAACTGCCCACCCCAAGTCCTTCATCTTGCCAAAGTTGGAGCAGCTCAATCGGAACAGACCGAAGACCGATCGGGTTGCCCGTTACCTGGAACACAAGCACAACTGGGAATCCCTGCGGCTTCCGGGAGAAGATCCCAGGAAAGGTGTACGCTGGAGCATTCGGGAACAGATGCTCTACAAGTCAGAACTGCCTCCTAAGGCTCAGCCTGTTTATATCCCCAACAATTACCTGGTGCCTACAGAGAAGAAGAGATCTGCCCTGCGCTGGGGGATACGCTGTGACTTAGCCAACGGCGTGGTGCCTAGAAACGTCTATTCCTCCTAAGGACCTGGAATCTTTAAAAGGTCACACACAGAAGAACATAGTAGATCCCTAATGCAGCTAGGCTATTTTTATTTCTTTCCGATTCCAAACCCTAACTCGTTTACTCTTAAAATGTATTTTGGATCTGAATGGCTACTTTCTGGCAAAAGATTTTTTTTAAAACCTATCGTCGTTTCCGATCATATTATTTGAATGTAAATATTACCTTATAAAAAGGCAGGCAGAAGATGAATCAAAACCTACTGAAATACAGTCAAGAAAAAGGATCCTTGTTTGGTTCCCCCCCCCCCCCCAAGATACTTCACACACATTCCCCTCTTTGAACTCCTGTACTTTTAAAAAGTTTTAACTTCTGGATGTATAGATTAAATTAAATGTATGAAGTGAAATGATTATTTTATTCTTTTCAAGGCCAAACTTCATTTCTCCTGCTTTTCATCATGCATTAGAGTTGCTGTTCAGAGCTACAGAAGTGAACCTTCCTCTGGAATGAGACACAGGTTAACGGGTATACTTCCTTGTATGTGAAAGTGCTGTTTCACAGATAGGATGTCAGAATGGCAGGATATTTTCTTCGCTGATTTAAGCAATATGCTTCCTACACATGGAAGTTTTATCTTAATGAACAATAATGTAGTTTGCCTACTGAAAAATGCAAAGAGCCATGAAATAATAATTCAAATAGGTGGGTTTAAAGAGAAAGAGACAGTACAAAACCATTTCTAATAGGGATGTTTTCCAAGTTTCAGATAAGAGGGTGCAGGTAATTCAGATCATGAGGGGTCCTTGGTGCTTTCTGAGCTTGGTGGTTTTCTTGCAAACGTTTCATTACCCAAGCTAGGTGTCATCATCAGCGATCGTGAGGATAATAATAATAAAGTTGGAAGGGACCTTGGAGGTCATCTAGTCCAACCCCCTGCTCAGGCAGGAAACCGTATGCCTTTTCAGACAAATGACTGTCCAATCTCTTCTTAAAAACTTATTTATTTATTTATTAATTACATTTATATCCCGCCCTTCTCCTTACGGACTCAGGGCGGCTAACAATCAGATAAGAAACACACACATTATACACCTATTAAAATTGATTAAAAAGAAATATTTAAACTCGTCAAATTTAAAAATAAATAAAACCCCTTTAAAATCCCTTAGGCCAGTCCCGCAAGCTGGAACAACCACGTCTTGAGGGCGCGGCGGAAGGAAGGGAGATCAGGGATCACCCTGATCTCTGGGGGCAGTTCGTTCCAGAGGGTGG
>NW_015387295.1:0-4604 GCF_001527695.2 Protobothrops mucrosquamatus | reverse complement strand
CCGTGGGAAAGGCACCCTCCCACAGAGAAGCGTTTATAATTCCCTGAAGCCAGGCTCGTGTACCCTCCCGAGCCGCCAGTACCAGCCAGGAGGGACACGGATCCAGCAAACGTGGTTGCATTCAGTCTCCCCAGGACCCTGTCCACGTCATCGGGAGTCACAGAGTCAAACTCTTCCCAAATAACAGTCTCAAGACCTGCTCCCGTCACCTCCCCCGGGGCCACCCAGTCGGAGTCCAAACCCTCTCGGATCCGAGCGACTTTGTCATGCAGATGTCATGCAGATGTTGAAGCATTCACCGCTTCTGGAGGCAGGTTGTTCCACTGGTTAATTGTTCTAATTGTCAGGAAGTTTCTCCTTAGTTTTAGGTTGCTTCTCTCCTTGATTAATTTCCATCCGTTGCTTCTTGTCCTGCCTTCAGGGGCCTTGGAGAAGAGCTTGACTCCCTCTTCTTTGGGGCAGCCCCTAGCCTTGATAACGAAGCGTTTGCAAGCAAAGGACCAAGCTCAGAGACCACCAAGGGCCCTTCATTTCAACCCTGAGCTACGAATATTCTTCGTTAATTCACATAACTATGGGTAAACAAAACCGCTCCCTACTACAAAACGCACATTTTGCGGCCTGTGCTCCCGCAAAAAACGCGCACGCGTGGCACGGTCCTTTATAAGGCAGCCAAGTCGAAGAATCTGCTTTAAATGAGTTTTTCCCCCCCCCCCCCCCCCCAAGAGATCCTCCGGCGCCATCCCCAAGATACCAGGAGCAAATCGGCCCTTCCGTCAACCCCGCGGAGCCGTGCGGGGAATCCTCCGCCACGCGCAGCGCCACACCCCGCTCCTACCCCACGCGGGGCTGCAGGCGAAGAGCACCGAGCGCCGTCCCACGGGCAGCTTCCGTACAGGAAACGACGCGCCCTGTCCCGAGGTTTCTGGGAAATGGAGTCTTTCCGGCCCAGAAGAAGGCCTCCCCAGCGTGGCCTGCCGTAGTAGAACGTCAACACTGTTACGTCATCAGCGTTTTCCCTCACCCAGCCTAAAACTGGCGCCCCGCGGCAACTTCGGGGCGGGGCGGGGCGGGCCACGTGAGGAGGCCGCCGAGCCCCCGCCCCTGTGCTCGATTCCCATAGCAACAGTTACGGCGGCCCCGCCCCATTCCATCGGTTATAAAGACCGCGTCGTCGCGCCCTCTTTGTTCCCGTAGCGTGTAACTGTCGCGGTCGGTCAGGGTCGCCCTCGGGGGAGAGGGCGAGATGTGGGCGAAGCCGAAGTACTTAACGATGGGGCTTGGGGGGCGGCCCAAGGGAGACGCCGGGCACGTGGAGCACAACGTAAGAGCCAGGCGGGGGGACGAGCTCCCTGTGGGGGCTTCTCGTTTGCCTCCCGGGTCTCCCTCTCCTCAGAAGGCGCCCCAAACCCTCATCCTGAATAATGGTGGGGAAATAAAAGGGGATGTCTGCACATGCCCAGAGGCTCTGCTGCTGCTTCTGTGTGTGTGCTTTTAACGTTAGGCTCCCTGCTGGTGGGGTGAAAAGTGGATTAAAAGCAACTGGCTGGATTTGGGCTAACTTCGGTTAGTTTTTCCAGTTTTTCCATACAAAAGGTTTGCTGCTGCTGCTCGGCTGCGGTTGCTGGCAGGGGGTTCAAATTGGCCACTCGAACACCTTTCTCGTTCATTGACCCCTGTATAGTTTTCCACCAAAGCATTCCCAGTGAGGATGAACCATCCGCTCTTTATATTGCCAAAATTTTTGTCATTGCCTCTTCCACGTTATTCTGCCTTGCTCTAGACCAGTGATGGCAAACCTTTTAGAGACCGAGTGCCCAAACTGCAACCCAAAACCCACTTATGCATCGTCGGGTGCCGGGTGGGCGTGGCCCATTGGGTGGTCGTGGCTGCGGTGGTAACGGCAGACTGGGTGGGATTAAAAAGTTCAATCAATTCCAACTTTGCAAGATCTTTTTTTTCCCCAGAGAAGTTGAAATTGACTGATTGATTGAACCTTTTTTTTTTTTTGCACATGGCCGTGGAGGCCTAAAGCGAAAAGATTTTATAAAACCCAGCTGAAGTCCTAGGACTGGGGTGATGGCACGCGTGCCCACAGAGAGGGCTCTGAGTGCTGCCTCTGGTGCCCGTGCCATAGGTTCGCTACCATTGCTCTATACCAGTGATAGCAAACCTTTTAGAGACCGAGTGCCCCAAAACCGCACCCCTACCCCTGTCCCCGTTCCACCCTGCCCGCTGGGCCACCCACCACCTCCATGGCCCGCCACAGATCACCCAGGCAGCCCAGCAGCGCCATGGTGGCCATGCCCTCCGCCTGTGCCCCACAGCATCATCTACGTGCGACATGGCGCAAGGGCGAAGTCTTGTCCCCGCTGCCTGGCTACCATGTCCTTGGCTGTGCTGCTTCACGTGGGCCGTGCCCAGAGGCGACTCTCCTTGGGGGGGGGGGCTGCTGGTGAGGAGGGGGCCATGGGAGAAGGCTGGGCTGGGGCAACTGTGTGTGCCCACAGAGAGGGATCCGAGTGCCGCCTCTGGCACACGTGCCATAGGTTCGCCACCACTGCTCTATACCTAGCAATTATCTTAAAATATAGCATGCATTTTAATTATGTTCTCCAGATTGATTACAGGCAGTCCTTGTTTAGCTTCGGCTTCGTTGAGCCTCTGCTTGCTGTTACAACTGTGATGAAAAAGTAACTTTTCGACCAATCTTTGCATTTATGACCTTTGTGGGTCTGTAAAGCAAAACTGAAGTCATCATAAGCACAGGGGTGGCTTCACTTAGCGACTGCTTTGCTTAATGATGAAGCTGCTGGTCATAATTGGGATAGCTAAAGAAGGACTGCCTATAATTCTGTGGCTGATGACTCTGAGGGCAAGTCAGTGTTGTGTTGTTCCTCTTCAAAATCTCTCTCTATTGGGGCCAATAGGTCAACATCCTTGGACAGTTCAGTGCTTACCCATAAAGACCCTAAATGGAATGCAGTGTGAGTGCTACAATAAGATAAAACATCAAAAACAATGATCGATAAGTAGTTTGAATATTAAAAATCATTGAATTTGTTCATAAAAAAAGGATGAAGATCAAATTGTAAAGCCTATATATGAAGGGAGGATTATTAACTTTATTTGAATTTATCGGCTGCCCATGTCCAGTGGACAATGAATGAATGAGTCAAGAAAAATGGTATTCTCTGTTGTGATATTTGTCTTCTAAAGCAATATTCCCGCAGAGATTCCTATGGCTCCAACCCTGATATTATAAAGATCTTGGAATTAAGGCAAATAATAATGAAAAACCTGGCTGTTTTCTGTCCTTGGATTAGAATAGGCGTTGGGCTCTTGTGGGAAATTTTATAGAGTATCGTGTATGGTTCCCACACTCCCTGACATACACAATATCTTTTATTCTGCTTTCTAAAGTGTAAGCCACTCAGAGCTGCTCTCTGAACTCAAATAAATAAACATCAAGAAAATTGTAGTTGATTAACAAACCCTGAACAAAAAAGAGGAGAAAAGTTTAAAAACAAGAGGCAGTGGGTGAAGGAAAGTATTGAGAGCATTACATCATTGATCCAGTATAAACTAGATTCGGCTGCATTTCTTTCTCTCTTTTTCTTATCTCATTCCTTAATTCCTTAACTTTGGTGTAATATTACTTCCCCCTCCCCAAGGAAACTATGTGATGGGTATATATTTATGGACTAATGTTTGCTTATCTGCCTTTTTTGTTATGATATACTTAACTGTTGCATGGACAATTTTGTTTGTGAATGTATTTTTTGAAAGGACACTTATTTCAAAGTTGGCATGATATTTTTCTCTTTGCCTATCCCTCTATTATACACAGCATGATACTTTTCCAATCCCTTCATATCATTCCTACTTTTATTTTATTTTACGTGTGGTTTTCCTATCTTTACCTCCATTTATTTTCTTGGGCTTAGATGTACAAAACTTTTCATTATTCACCCAATACCTTAACCACCATACCATACCAATTCTTTATCGCATCCATGCATCATCCATCTACACCCGTTTACCATCTTTCGATTATCTATTGCCCAGATTTGTTGAGAATCGGATAGCATACAAGTTTAATTAAACTATTAACTAACCATGGTTAAATTACACTGTAGCACTATTGGTGTTGGATCGGCTGTGTAGAACTACTGAGTCTCAGATGGTTTGTTGTCTTTTGTGCTCATAGCTTTGCAGGCCAAGTATTGTTGGAAAACCTCTCCAAAATCCTCAGCCTTTCTCAGGGACAGGTAAGAGGTGAGCTTGGGTGTTTAAAGACCACAACTGCCCTGTTTTCTAAGTTGTCTAAGTTTCCTAAGCCCTAATATGCATACGAGAAATATTTGAATTGCTGAGCTATAAGACATAAATTTATAAATCATCATACCACTATTTGCAAGGAACATTATTAGTTCCTTGCGAATATTGGTATGAGGGTCTAAGTTAGTGGTCCCCAACCTTTCTGACACCAAGGAGCAGTTTTGGAAGAAAAATTATCTTCCACAGACCTGGGGGGGAGAGATATGTGCAACCTAGATCCCGCTCATGCGCAGATGAAGTTTCACTTGCTCGCCTACCACTTG
>NW_015387294.1:369694-386485 GCF_001527695.2 Protobothrops mucrosquamatus | reverse complement strand
CTTAGGAGATATGCACAGAATTGCACAGAAAGGTTTGACTCTGTCATTAAACCAAGGGAGCATATGGCTCCTTTCAATTAAAGTGCTGGCTTTAGATTGGCTGAAAGGTCAAATGATTGACATTTGGTGCAATTGGAGGGTCTTCAGCATAGAGGATTCTACACTACAAATCCAAATACCCACAACATTAAATGTGGGCTACATTGCTGGGCTATCAAACATCAGGGTCTCTTAGCTTCAGCCACCTTGGTTGACAATGTCATCCTGATGGACAATAGCATCAGCGTTGGCATTTATGCCCACAGAATATGTGGACCTTTGTTATATTTTTTAAATAAAATTTTATTACATTTCCAAAGCTAATAAAGTATAGAATAATGGGAAAAGGAAAGTTAAAAAGGCAAGAAAAAGGATTAAGTATAACAAAAAAATAAATATAAGAACAAAGATATAAAAAAAGAGTCACTTCCTACTTTTTTTCAGTATAGATACAAATGTATAAAAATATAGCACCCTAAGTTTAAACTAAAATTATGGCATAATTTATAGATCATACAATACATATCAAACAGAAGCAATAACAATTCAGAATATTTTTATAATCAAAACATATCTAGTAATCAAATCTCAACATCAGAGTTTCAGCTCCAAATAGAAACAAAGATAGATGGATCCTTTGTTATATTATCTTAATCATATTTTTCTTACGTTTTTCTAATTGCTCATCTGAGTTATGTTGCTGGTTTGAAAATTGTTAAAAAATAAAGCGCTAACACCACTTCCCTGGTACTTGATGAATGAGATTCCAACCTAGTGTTTATATGTATTTAAGAAGGTGAGGCCAACACACAGGAGTTTTTTTAAATGTAAAACTGACTATAGCCTATATAATCAAACCAGAAGAGAAATTAATCTGAAGCCACAGAGTGGAACCAGACACAAATTCAAATTCATAGCACAGCAAGATGCCACCTGCTCTTTGCAGCAGTGTAAGTGAGGGTCTTCACACTCAAATGAAATATCTTCTGAAAAGTTCACTTTCCTTCAATCAATTAGTAGAGAGAGCCTCTAAGTAGGAAACAGTAGACATACTCATTATTGAAAGGAAGCTCTAACAATCCTTACATTCTTAACTCTTTTCTTATACCAATTTTGTCTTCACACTGCCCTTTAGTATATTCTTTGGTGGGAACAGCAGCTTCACTTTGATCTTGGAGCAAATCTCATTTAGGGATGCTTAGGTGAAGGAGGTGCGATGCCTCAGCAATTAAAAATGCTGAGCTTGTCAGCTGGAAAGCTGACAACCAGTTCAAGACCCAAGCATGATGGGGTGAGCTCCGGTTACTTGCCTTAGCTCCTGCCCATCTAGCAGTTTGAAGGCCTGCAAATGCAAGTAGATAAATAGGTACCACTTCAGTGGGAAGGTAACAATGTTCTGTGTGTCTCAGTGTATAGTCATGCTGGCTATGTGATGATGGAAGCATCTTCTGACAATACTGGCTCCCTTGGCTAAGAAATTGAGATGAGCAACCTCCCCTAGAGTCGGGCAAGACTGGACAGGGGAAACGTTTACCTTTACCTTTAAGTGGTTGTGTGCATGCCTTCCATTGAAAGAAAAGAAGCCATTTTTTTTCCTTTGGAGCCCCTATCCTTCAAAATTTGGAGTTCCTGGGGCCTCAGCCTTTGCTCTCAAAGACTAAAGTCTTATTATTCTATTATATGTTATTTAATTTCACATGTTTGTGTAGGTAAAATTATCATGAATTGTAATTATTTGTGAATTACACATGCCAGTTATCCCCAGTTCCATATGGAAGATCGAACTGCTGGCAGTGAGAAGAGTGAGCCTGCAATACTGCATTCTAACCACCGCGCCACCACACCACCACTTTACAAGAGTAATCACAGATCTTCTCAAGTGTGCAGGTCTGACATAAAAAAAGAAAAAAAAAGGAATCATTCAGTGCAGAAAACAATGCCAATCATTCAAGCTTGCTGAGCACCAAGTACAGAGTCGTGTATTCTGACAACCAGCAACATATACATGCATATATTTATTTTGGGAGAAAGTCCATGATTCCATTCGTAATCCTTTGAATTACCCTGAATCCTACTGGACATTCATCATGAAAACACTGAGTCAAAAGCACTTTGGAAAAAAGAGAGAGAGATGAGGGACTCAGTTCCCGACCTGATATGTGATGTTCTGAAAAAGGCCAGGATACATATATAAATAAAACTCTGCCATAAATAAGACAAGTGCCCAACTTTGAGCCATCCAAATCTTTGCTAACACTACCGCTCCTGTCACTCTTTTATTAGTTACATTTGCACTTTCTGATGCTTCTTGAAAACGATACTCTCTTCCAGGAGAGATGCCTGTCAGAAAAAGTGCTTGGGAGAAAGCAGATGGAATGACGAGTTGTTTCCAACATTTTATTTATGTCTCCGTGGGGTGGAAGTATTTTGTTAACTCTGCTCTTGAAATGCCTGGACCGGCCAGTGCTGCCAACACAAATATTTTCAAATATTTCATGCTGAACTGCTGCAACGCTTCAGTCTGTTTTCTTTCCAGTGTAGCTGAACCGTTATCTCCTTTGATTCCAGACGTGCTTAATTTTTTAGCAAGAAGGGTAGATGCTGGATAAGTGATGTTAGATATCTCCCGTTTGTATTATTGATATGGACTCCTAAAATAAAGAGCTCTAGCAAAACTATAAATATACTTGGCAGTTAAAAGAGAAACCATGCCCTTTTACCACCTGGGACTGTCAGCAAATCATGGTTCAAAAAGAAAACTAGATTTCTTAAGGAGACTGGGTTGGTGTCTTGGATGAGAGAGCCTTCAATAGCTGGGATCAGCGGAACTAGCTGGTGAAGTTGCCCAGCAAATATTTGAAATTAGTGCTGTGAGCAAAAATACCTCTGCATTTCCCCCCCCTATCCATTCTCCTTCAGACTGAGGAGGAGAGCAGGTTTTTGAAAATTCTTCAAAGCAAAATTGAATGTGGGTGCATCTCTCTCATGATGTTCCTGCATTGATTTCCTTATGAGATGGCCAAATCAGTTCCCAGCTTGGATATACAAGGAAGGACCTCTCCCCCTCCATCTGCTTCACATATAATCCTCTTTCTCCTCTATGATAGAGCCCTGTTGGTTCAACTTATTTTTCTTAGATATGAGCGGAAATGTTTTGGTTGGCATAAAATAATGTAAAAACAGTCACACCTTGGTCACTTCAAGGCTTGACTACTGCAATGCACTTTATATGGGGCTGCCCTTGAGGACCACCTATGCAGGCAGGATAGGCCTACCTCAGTATATCCATGTGACACCCTTGCTTTGCAATTTGCACTGGCTGCCAGTTTGCTTACAGGTATTTGTTAACCTTCTTTGCGTAGGGCCTGATTACATGAGGAACTGCTTATCTTCCATGGTATTATCCTATATCCAGTCCAGGCTACACACAGTTACAAAGACTACACTGACAAGTGATTGGTGTACTTATCACTAAATAAGTGATGGATGTGAAATGTGGCAAGGAAGTGAATTTTCTAAACGTGTTGAAGATAGTAATGTTCAGACATGGTCCATAAATTTGACTGAAGTCCCGTGCAGACTACTTTCTAAATCTGAAATGTGACAGCATTCAAATAATGTAGGTTTTCTTTTTCCTTTGAAATCAGTGATACTACCTGGATGATTACTCAGGTTTTAAGACTGGTATGAAGGGGGTTAAGTGGAGTGAAAGAAGTACAGATTTGGGACCCTTCAAAGGCAATGATGTCCCTAGGAAGGAACCTCTCACATATCCCTTTGGAAGAACTGTTGTTGTGGTAGTGATGGTTAAACTTTATATGTGAACCATGACTCGGGGCATTTACAAACAAAACATTTAAAAACAAGAAACAAAAATAAAGCAATAAACAAAATGAAGAGTAAAGATGTGACGGGTGATTAAAAATGAGATGAGAATGAAAAATCACGTCCAACAAAGGTGTGAGCAAAGAGTCAGATCTTCAAGGCCCTTTGAAACATCAACAGATGAGGGCCTTCCAGATCACAAAGGAAACCTCATTCCAGAGGGCTTCCATATGACTTTGACCTAGACCTATAAAAAGCAAATGCCCTAAAAAATCCCACAAAGAAACCTTGGTCAACCAAATAAAAGGGGTAAGCTGTAGAATGTTCAGGAGTGAGTTCAGCTGGATTCTGGGACAGACATTCAGAAAGAATCTTGACAAAGAAGCTTAGTTGGACAGGTGTTGTAGGAGAAGGGACGGCAGAACCTGTGGGTGAAGTAAAAAGGGGGATCAGCCTAGAATCCCTATGTAGCCACAAAAGACCTAAGTCTAATGCCTCTTGAGTGTTGCTGACCCTTATTTAACTCTAAGCAGGTGCCGACCATTAGATTCCTGTGCATAGGCTTTGAACAATTTGAACAGTTTAATTCAACCTTCATGTGTGGACCTGGGCTTTTGCACTGGATAGTATGCTGGCTTAGGAATGAACCATCTATCAATGGCCTAGGTGATACATTTATTGAGCATTCGGAGTCTTTTGTTTCATGGAAATAATCCTAAACAGACATTTCCTAAGATTTTCAGAATATATTAGAGCAATTTCCTAAGAGAATAGTCAAATAGCTAAAGAACAAGGGGTAGCCCACTTAGAAAAACAATGGCATAGATAGACATTAAGGGGTTTTAGGACATACATTTTTATGATCTATTTTCAAATTCCAAACTAAGCAAAATGGAAGCAGAGGGCTCCTGAATGAATTTAAATAGTCTTTAGAAAGCTAAGCATTATCTGATCTGGTTAATAATTGGGTGGGAGAGCACCAGATAATCCCAGGGCTGTAGTAAGGGAAGTAAAAATAAAAGAAAAAAATTGGAAGAAGTAAATGATAAGCCATTTCTGTGTTGATGCCAAAAGAATTATGTGCATGTATGTGTTCATGAAGTCATTAAAAGTGAAGCTCAATTAAAAAGATAGAGAAAAGAAAAAAAAGACAGGAAAACACAAAAGGGGAGAGGAGAGGAGAAGATGGTGGTAAGTTGCTTTTTATTATCTGGCATTTGACATAGTTGGCTTTTTTTTAATGCCAAAGTCTTGATGATAATGCTGTAAAATTATCATTCCTATTTATGTAGGTTTAAGTATGGTACTACAAAATTGTTCCTATTTGATAATGTCAAACTTGTAAAGGAAACTATATACATGCACCCTGATACATGTGATCATTGTGATTCTTGTAGAGAGACTGGAGGATCATTTCTTTTTTGAGGATGCTTTAATTTGGATTCCCACACTGAATATGGAATTATACCTGACCATGCAAATAATCCCTTCTGAGACACTGAGAGTGAGTTGGGTGAGTTTTAAAAATTGGGTGTCAGCATTTACCATCGGGTGTCCTCGTGTTTCCAGAAGTAATCAGACTTTAAAATAGTTATATTTAGGACAGGCCAGACACAAAAACCTAACATTAAGTGCAAACTGAGAGTTGACTAAGCACATGGAAAACAAGAAGAAACTAGAATTAATAAAAGGCCTATATTGTGGAATGTATACCCATTCTCAGTTCTCTGGAAAGGAGAAGGGTGTTTTTATTCCTCAGGATGATCAGGAGATCCAGTCTCAGATGATCACATGAAATTTGTCTCCTCTGGGTTTTACCTCGTTCATTTTATTTGACATTTTTACAATGAACTGAATTACAGATTAGTAGCCCTTAGCAATGGGCTGCAAAGATGAGATTTTAGTGTGATAGGGTAACTCAAGCTGGGGGATGGGGGTGGGTGGGTGGGAGAAAGAAAATGTATGAAAATTGAAATGACAAGGTCAAGTTGATAACTTGATTGTAGAAGTTGTCAAGGTAAATTGCAATATAATTAGATATGGACCAGACTGGACACATAAAATATGTATTTAGGTATCATATTTATATGCCGCCCATCTCACAGAAAACATGCCTGCAAAGAGTACAATAAAACCATAATAAACAGTAAAAACCAATATGAACCTTGAATGATGTTTAAAAAACAGATCAACTAAACTAAGGCTGCACATCTATACACATTACATTTTGGCATACCGTTACCTGAGAGTGTATCTCACACAACACAACAACAGGATTTATTTCTGAGTAAGTATACACAGAATTCCATTATTATTAATTTAATTCTGCCTTCATGTTAAGAGGCATGCCCCTCATTGTTGATTTGTGCACTGTTTATTTTTATTTCTATGAACCTCTGATATTGTGAGGGTTCTTTTTTGTTTGTGTTAGAGATGGACATTGAGAAATAGCTTGTAGACTATTTGTTCCACAGGAAGCCAACCAATTTTTGGAAACAGTGCATGAGAAAATATATAGCCATATACTTTTTATTGGAGATATTGAGACATTTATCTATATAGCTATAGCTATATCATAGAATCATAGAATGTAAGGGTTGCAAAGGACACTGGAGAGCATCTAGTTCAACTTATTGTCCAGTGCAGGAATCAATTACTACATATCTTTAGATGATTGACTGGTTGATGTGGCAAACATTTACATCTAAGTCTGAAAAATGAAGGTTAAGTCATTCATGGTTGTGAAATAATAAAAGAAAAGACGAGCATTATTTTCTTTGCTGCAAAAAATGCATTTATGCACATAATAATCTCATGAGTCAGGATATAAAAAACCCTATACTTTACTTAAATAAACATAGAGCAGTTCAACTGAAAATAACAGAGATCACATATTTTCCCTTTGTGTGTTCAACCAGATATCAGCAAATATTAGTAATGGTTTATAACATCCAGTAGATGCAAAGTTTACTAAGAAATGAAAGGAAAACACAAGACTTACAGTGACATGTATTCCTTCAGCTTCCATCTGGTGAGATTTTATCTTATCTCATATTTGCCATTTTGCTCTTCTTCCTTTCCTTTGTCTGAAGCCTTATTGCCTTCTTGTCTATTGTTTTTATACTCTTTTGGTATATTGAGAGCACCTAAAGTCATCTAGAATCAAGCAGCATCAAAGAATGGAATGGAGTAGAATACAAGAGAATGGCATATCACAATGAAATTTATCATACAACTGATTAGGAAAGAAAGCACTGAAAGTATTATTTGTATGTTGTAATGTTTAGGAACAAGAAAATATTACCTTATTCAAATTACATCATCTTTGTTGGACTTCTCATAGAAAAACAATTTTGGCAAATTTAATTTTATATTGCCTAATATAAAAAGGGAACTCAAAGCAAATAGGGATAAAGATAGTGTCCAGAACTGATTTGCTTCTCTGATGTATCTTAATCTCGATTGGCACATTATTGATTGATAACCCTGTACACCAACATAGTGAATTTATTTTCTGCTTAATGCCTACTGAAAATGCTGAAGTTAGTTTCCTCTGTCATCATTTCATTAGTTTTAACTGGCATGCCCCACATTTTTTTGGGATTGAAGAAAGAATCCCTAATATTTCTTGCCATCTTTGCCAACGATTAATGTTCACAGGCAAATAAATAATACAAATAGAAAAGTTTATTGCACCGAAATGTTGATCAGCCAACGGTATGTGGGTGTGTTGTTTGAAAAGCTGTGTGCTGTCCTTTGGTCAGAACATAGTAAAATTGCCACTATCCTCCTTCTCTCCATGTGAAAGCCTTCAGCATTCGCTACGCTGCCATTATGCAAAGCGTATCAGCCAAGTAACATCTGATGTTTTTATGACACTAATGTGCATTTAAAAGTAGTATTAGTTATTCAAAAATGTACAATGATGACACAAATTATTTACAGAGTTAGAGCAAAATGCTATGTACAGTGACATGATAATTGTATTGTTCTGTCATTTCGTTGGCATAAAAGCCTTTACTTATTTGCAAATTATTTTTATTAAACGTGAGGGGTGCAAAATATCTCCACAAAAACAGCAGTCACCACAACAGCACCCTTTACCAAAAGGAAATAAATAGATACCCTTTCATTCTTTGATAAATGATGTTCCTCTAAAACCAGCCTCTGAAGAGCAACTGGTTTTCTTTAAGCATCTCTCATATGGAATGGAATTTCTAAGCTGAGGTCAACTTTCTCATCTTGGCCGTTTCATCAAAATAAAAGCCCCCATGGGGCAGCCGGAAGTGGACCTTGGGAGCAAACTCTAGAGCCCACTAGCGCAGGATCGGAGACTCTGTGGGTGGCCCATTCCTCAAAGTCAGGTCTCACGTTGCTGGAACAGCATCCTTCTTTTTCTATTTTTTAAAACAATTTTGTATTTATGAGGTGGTCTGGCAGGCACAAATAAGACTGCAGATCTCATTTTCCTATCTTTTTAACAGAATAACAGATTTGGAAAGGACCTTGGAGATCTTTCTGCCCTGCTCAGGCAGGAAACCCTATACCATTTCAGTTTAATGAAAAGAAGGACTAGGGGTGACAGGATAGCAGTGTTCCAATATCTCAGGGGTTGTCACATAGAAGAGGGAGTCAAGCTATTCTCCAAAACACTTGAAGGCAGGACAAGAAGCAATGGATGGAAACTAATCAAGGAGAGAAGCAACCTAAAACTAAGGAGAAATTTCCTGACAGTTAGAGCAATTAATCAGTGGAACAACCTGCCTCCAGAAGCTGTGAATGCTCCAACACTGGAAGTTTTTAAGAAGAGACTTGACAGCCATTTGTCTGAAATGGTATAGGCCAGGGTTTCCTGCCTGAGCAGGGGGTTGGACTAGAAGATCTCCAAGGTCCCTTCCAACCCAGTTATTCTATTCTATTCTATTCTATTCTATTCTATTCTATTCTATTCTATTCTATTCTATTCTATTCTAAATGGTTGTCCAATTTCTTCTTAAAAACTGCCAGTGTTAGAGCATCCACAGCTTCTGGAAGCAAGTCATTGCACTGATTAATTAATTTTCTGCAAAGCAATACTTTGTTTAGCATGGGGTGGATAGTGAAAGGCTTCCTTTCATTCCTTTTCTCGTGACAATCTTCGGATTTAAATCTCAGATGCCCAGTTTGAGGCTCAGGCTCTGGAAATCTTGGTATTCCACAATCCTTCACACTTTATAGCCATACCGTAATTTTTAATGCAACAGAAGGGATATAGGATTAAATATATGACTGGAAAATAATATATTGTATAGTGCTCGGAACTGAACTTCCCTGATAAGGCAATGTAATGGGAACAACTTTATAGAAGAATACGCCTTAATTTTTTTCCCAAGACTTTATTAAGTTTCAAAAAAAGATAAAGTACAAAGAAATAGAAAAAAAAGGTTAAATAAAAAAGTGCAAAAAAATGGGGGAAGAAAAATATAGAAATAATAACTTCCAACTTTTTCAGTAGAAATGTAAAATATAATAACTGTTTGCTCTAAAATTAACCATAACACACAATACTCCTATAATCATAAACAATTCTAATTGTCAGATTTCTAAGTTAAAATTTCATTTCTTTCAGTTTCAAGAAAAAGGTCCAAAAATGGTTTCCAAGTAGGAACAAAGGTTGACAAAGTCTTTTCTTTAATCAAAGCAGTCAGTTTTGCCATTCATGCCAACTCCACCAACTTCTCTATCCATTCTTCCATTATGGGAATTTGTGAGTTCTCCCATCTCTGTGCATATAAAAGTCTTACTAGTGTAATCATATATAAAAACAAAGTCGCTTGTTTTTTTCAACCTGTTTGTCAATCAAACCTAGAACAAAAACTCTACTTTCAATTATATATATATTTAAAATTTTCTGAGTTAATGTACAAATCTCGTCCCAATATTTCTTAACTTTCCTACATGTCCACCAAAGATTATATAATTTTCCACTCTTACTTTTCTTTGTGGCAACCCATCAGGCATATAGAACCCATGTGTGCAGAGGACAAAGTCATGCATATGACTATTACAAATGTGCTCCACCTTCCTATGATCATTAAATCTATAATAACATGTAAAATTATGAAGCGGGACTGAGATACCTAGAGAATCTATATACCATGCAATCAAGTTTTCACTTTTAATATTGATTTAATGGTTGCGAATGATGGTTCATCTAAAGTTAAAGTTGAGCATCTTCCCTTACATCAAATAGCAGTTAGCAAGAGGATCAAGGAATCCATGATCTAACCAACTTAACATTACATGAAATGCTCTAGTAAATGTATCCAGATTTCTGTAATTTAGACTTCTTTTTCCATTTCATAAATCTGGCTAATAATAAGATTCTGTGAGGATTTACCTTTCTTGATAGTATAATGGAATAACAGAGTTGTAAGATACCTTGGAGGTCTTCTAGCCCCATCCCCTACTCAAGCAAGAGATCCTATACCATTTCAGACAAATTGTTGCCCAATCTCTTATTAAAAATCTTCAGTGATGGAGCATCCACAACTTCTGGAGGCAAGCAATTCCACTGTTCTCACTGTTCTCACTTGGCAGTAAGAAACTGTCAAGGGCTTGACACTAGATTTCCCAATCTGATGATTTTGATATAGGTTGGGGATACAAACTCCCCAATTTTCAGCTTGTATGATCAAGTTCTAGTATTCAACACATACGAAAGGCTACAGATTGCAGGAAGAGCCACACACATCTTTCCTTTCAGAAACATGGGTGAAAAAAGTGAGTCCAAATCCAGTTTAGAATTTGAAACTGGAAAAAAAACATGGACGTTCAATAAAGTTTATATTTATAACGAAATTCACCATATATAAAAGAAAAAAAAGAGTGAAGCATAGATGGATTTTTAATCTCATCATAGTTGATTCTTCTGCCTTCCTCAGTACTTCACCTTGACTTTCAGACTAATTTTCTGAGATGAAACTTGTCTACAAACAAGCCACCCTTCTTTTAGTATGCTGTCTCATGTTTGTCTGAAGGACAATGTCTGCCTCTCACTTCAGGTTGATGCTCGCTCAATATCATTTCCTCTAAGATTAAGCATAATCAGTTCAAAGTTTGGAGGTGGGGGTTAATTCCATCTGTCTGTCTGTTTTCTACATGCACAGGTTGCATAAGTATCAATCATAGCATGATTACAGAATAACAGAAAAACAGAGTTGGAAGGTCCCTTGGAGATCTTCTAGTCCAACCCTCTGCTCAGGCAGGAAAGCCTATACCATTTCAGATAAATGGTTGTCCAATCTCTTCTTAAAAACTTCCCGTGTTGGAGCACCCACAACATCTGGAGGCAAATTGTTCCACTGATTAATTGTTCTAACTGTCAGAAATTTCTCCTTAGTTCTAGATGGCTTCTCTCTTTGATTAGTTTCCATCCGTTGCTTCTTGTCCTTCCTTCAGGTGTTTTGGAGAATAGCTTCTTTGTGGCCTCTTCTTTGTGGCCACCCCTGAGATATTGGAACACTGCTATCATGTCACCCCTTGTCCTTCTCTTCATTAAACTAGACATACCCAATTCCAGCAACTATTCTTTATATGTTTCAGCCTCCATGGGAAGAGAAGATATGGTCCAGTTGACCAGGGTGAAATGGAAATCAATGATTTTTACTCAGAATTTTTTTTCCTAGAATGAAATATCCAATTCTAGAAGCTGCTTAAAAATCAGTAAATTCCCCGGAACTGATACAGTTGGTAGTCTACCAGAAATGAAACAATCCAAACATGATTAGTCTTCACATTGATGATATTTGATCAATACTCTTGTCAATCTGTGAAGTGATTCATGCAATAATTTATTTTTATCTTCCCCTGTTAGTTACAGCATTTCTTTCTTTCTTTTCTTTTTCTTTTTCTTTTTGGAAGATTAGAAATGAACCAGAATGGATTATATTTAAGAGTTATAGGGAATATGATACCTTAACATCTGTACTATAGTGGCCAACAGGGCTCTATTATTTTTTCCAAATATTTTTTACCATCTATAGAAGTAACTGAATGAGATTAACTGGAGGTTCCATATTCAGATGATATATTATTAGGTCCAGTAGTAAAGTCTTCTTAAGAAAAGGAATTGTCCCAACCACCTTAGGTAGGTGATGTAAACATTATATAATGAAGAAACCCAACTCCATTTCTTCCTTTTATGCAATTCCTGAGAGGTGGCTATAATCCTGTTCTGAGCATGAGGATAGAGCTAATAAGACTCAACAAACATTTCAGTTCAGATAAAGAGTTAGAGTTAGGTGCCTGTGTTGCATGCACTGTTCCAAAGACAATATATTTACAGATTCATAGACCTCCTTGATCCAGTTTGATGGATATTCTGCCTCTATGCATAGAGTGCCTTCTATCAGTTAAACAGTTGAGTCATTTGTAACCCCACCTGGACAGCCAAGTGATACTCAGTAACTATTGTACCAATGAAGGAGCATAGCACACAAGCCAACTAAAGCCCTTCAAAACATCCTAAGTCAGTGATGGCGAACCTTTTAGAGACCGAGTGCCCAAACTGCAACCCAAAACCCACTTATGCATCGTCAGGTGCCGGGTAGACGTGGCCCATTGGGTGGGTGTGGCCTACTGGGTGGGCGTGGCTGCGGTGGTAACAGCAGACTGGGTGGGACTAAAAAGTTCAGTCAATCAATTCCAACTTTGCAAGATCTTTTTTTTCCCCCGCGAGAAGTTGAAATTGACTGATTGATTGAACCTTTTTTTTTGTACATGGTGGTGGAGGCCTAAAGCGAGAAGGTTTTATAAAACCCAGCTGAAGGCCTAGGACTGGGGCGACGGCGCGCGTGCCCACAGAGAGGGCTCTGAGTGCCGCCTCTGGCACCCGTGCCATAGGTTCACCACCACTGTCCTAAGTAAACCCAAAGACCCAACAACCTCAGAAGAAAAAACAGGAGTCATCTACAGCACACAATGTAAGAACTGCAACAACCACTATGTAGGACAAACAGGCAGAAGACTTGCAGAACGCATCCATGAATACCAACTGGCAGTCAAAAGGCATGATGAATTTTTTTTAATTTTGCAACATATAGACAGATTTAACCATAGTTTCAATTGGGAAAATGTGACAATCCTAGACCAGGCCAAATCCAAAAATTCTAGAAGCTTGGCACTCTGACAAATCAGCCATCAATGGACATATAGTCATTAACAACATCTACAAACTATGCAAAAGAGGCAATCAACCAGCCCAAAAGAGAAAAAGACTCCAGCATCTCTCCACCAATAATCAGCACTCAGATCAGCATAGACTAACTCCAAGGTCAACTTCACACCATCAAATAAGTAATATCCCAATCAAGAAACTGGCAAAGAGCCATTAGTAAACAGCCCAACCAAAGAATCTCTAAAACCGCCCCCACCCACCTAGACAGGCAAGACACCGGAATATAAACAGACAGCAAACAGCACTCCTCACTAGCACTGATGATGTTACCTAGTTAGGGTAATGAAACGTCTATAAGAAAACAAGCAAGCTAAGAGAGCACCAAGGACCATGCCGTAACCACTGTCCACTGATTTCTAATTAGACAACTGTAATGTTTTAAAGATGGGGCCATCTTTGAAGACTGCTTAGAAAATACACTCAGTCCAAAATGTAGTTTCAAGACTGCTTATTGGACCAGGCATTATGATAACACTGCTGGTGTGTATTTTACCAAATATATTAATGCTGTTCAGAATACTGACTTTGACCTATAAAACCCTTCACAGCTTGGGATGAAGTATCTCAAGGACTCCTTGTCTCCACATGTGCTTGCCCGTGCACTAAGATTTTCAACAGAGCCCCTTCTTTGGTGCATCCATCATCTGAGACACAACAGGAGCACCACAACAGTGGGAGCTTGCCTAGAGCCTACCCTTATGTCATTTTGATGTTAGGCAGAGAACTTGTTATTTTCTCAGTCTCCACACCGCTTGAGGTCTGTTTGTAATTCAGCTAGCTGCTTTTATACGGCTCTTTTGTATTATGATGTTTTAATGTTTTATTATATCGGCATTGATTTAATTTCTTTCAATGCAATTTTAACTTTTGTACTCTCCCTTTGAAAGCTGTCTAAGGTCAGGGTATTAATTAATTAAGAAACTAAATAAATAGTCATCACCTTGAGGAGTTAAAGGAAGCAACCCAAGCAGCTTATCATGGGGACAGTGATGACTTATGTTCATGAAGATGGCCAGTTTGTCATGTGCAAAGTAAATATTGTGTATTTCTTCAAGGATTGAAAAAGAAACACCGACAGTCCTTCAAACAGTTCTGCAAGTATGTCTGCTACAGATTTATGATTTCATCCACCCACACAATTCTGCTAGCTATCTAGGTACCTTTCTGGTTGCCAAGGATAAGATAGAGAGGAATATAGTCAGTTCTCTTTTAATTGCTAATTCAAAGCTTGCTCTTTCTTTTCTTTTGGATTCCAATTCATGAAAGTGATAAATTTGTTAAGCCTGTCCCTGTGATTTACTAACTTTATTAGGATACACTGCAGTCTGTTAAGTCGCAATTAGAATCTACTTGAACATGGATGGTTGTATTCAAATCATGTATACAATTACACTGCATGCCTTATTTTGGAGAGTATTCAGATATGTAGGTTCACGCATACCCCTCCCTCCTCATTTTTATGGGCATCTCTTTGGATTATCCAAAGGCAGGGATTATCCTACCATTGCCCATGTAAACTGCCTGGCTACTTCTCTCTCCCCATAAATAGATAGATGGGTATAGGTAGACAACATAAATAATCCACAAAGCTCCAGAACTACTTCATATCATATTTATTTTGAGATGTACTTTCCTTAAAAGACAAAACAAACTCCCCTCTTTTACTTATACAGCAGAATGGAATGCCCTCTCCTTGAAAGTGAAACGATAACATTGTATAATAATTCATTTAGGTTTGTGTCATTTTATTCAGTGTGATTTGGTAATGCATACATGCGCGCACGCTCCAAACCATTATATCGAGAGAAAGTCAAACTAGAGATTATATTCAGCTGAAGCAAACGGTGTTCACCTTTTATAGTCTCCCTGTTTTATAATGAAGATACTTCATTGAAACAATGATACATACTTCACCAGCTCCCTGGAGAGCTGTGAATCGTGTTTGGAGAGATTCATGAATATCTGCATTAGCACAATCCGACTGGAACTTGCTCTTAAAATCAAATCACAAGAGAGGCCGATCAGGTTTTGCTTATGTATATAATCAGGAGGTTATTATTATATTTCTGTCCCCTCAAAGGGAAAGGAAGATGCAAAGTGTTTATCATAGTAGTCAGACAGACAGACAGACAGACGGACGGACGGACGGACGGACGGACGGACGGACGGAGGGAGGGAGGGAGGGAGGGGGGAGGGGAGGGAGAGAAGGAAGGAAGGAAGGAAGGAAGGAAGGAAGGAAAGAAGGAAGGAAGGAAGGAAGGAAGGAAGGAAGGAAGGAAGGAAGGAAGGAAGGAAGGAAGGAAGGAAGGAAGGAAGGAAGGAAGGAAGAGAAGATGAACGGATCTACAGTATTTCTTTAGATAAACCTGCAGGGAAGGTATTTTTTTCCTTTTCTTTTAATAGTGCATTTGCATTAATTTAGCCAGAACTACATATAAAAGTGTTGCAAGTTCAAAAGCCTGGCAAAAAGATGAGACAAATGTATTGCACAAACAATAATGGCAAAGACACAAGCACAGGCTTTGTGTCCTAAATGTAAATGTAAAACACTTGGCAGTTCTAAAAGCTGATGTTTATTTAAAAAATCAAGGATTGCCTAAATAAGACTTTGGCCCCAGAGCTGATGCCCGTAATTCCAAGCAAACCCCAAAGATACTACAGAGCTTTGACCATGACAAAGAACAAGCAGACTGATGATGTATCTTCAAGTTTTGTGTCGCCATCACTGATCTAGTCTAATCCCTGCCCTATGCAGGAATCGGAGCATGTGTTTCCTTGAGCTCCATGGGACCGTCTGCTATGTAGAGAGAAATGGGATTAATATGCCACGCTATCTGAACTTAAGTAGAAAGTCTGCATCCAGCCCAAGGTTTCCCACAAACTGGTTATTGTATGCCCAAAATCTGGGTTATAACTATTATACCTGCCACTGTGCAAGCAATCCTTTTATCAATAGATAATCCCGCATACACTAATTTCTACGACTGCCATGATCATGAAGAGGTGTCCTTTGGAATGAGGAAATGGTGCCAGGATGGTTGTGTATACACCATCTAAGAAGATCAGCAAAAAACCATTGTTTTAAAATCACAATTTTGTGTTTTTTTAGGGGTGAATGTGCTGATCCCAATGCTAGGAATTAAATAGGCAAAGATGTTTGGTGTGAAAGCCAGTTTTAAAATATTCAAAAGCCTTGATTTGATAAATTTGTCCAGTGTTATTTTTATAATACAGTATAGATGGTATTTGTCTGTTTAATAAACCTATTGGATTGATGGAGTTAGCCCTAGGAGTGGTGAAGGAAGAAAGGTGAGAAAAAAGTGAGTTTTGTCATCAACATAAGGATCTTCCTAGACCTAGAGCCATAATGGCGCAGTGGTTAGAATGCAGTATTGCAGGCTAATTTCCCCTATATAAATAATAGTTTTCTTTTTTGTTTTGAACCCACTGGAAAAAGAGATAGATTGTTAGATTTCCTCTTCTGGCCAACTGGTCAGAAGATTTCCTCTTCTGACCAGTTGGCGGCCGTGACCAGGGGGGCGTTTTATCAGGTCCGCCTGATTCACCAGTTGCGGCCTTTTCTGGACCGGGACGCCTTGCGCACAGTCACTCATGCTCTGGTCACCTCCCGCCTGGACTACTGTAATGCTCTCTACATGGGGCTTCCCTTGAGGAGCACCCGGAGGCTCCAGCTAGTCCAAAATGCGGCC
>NW_015387294.1:353675-368107 GCF_001527695.2 Protobothrops mucrosquamatus | reverse complement strand
ATCCTAGAAGTGGATAAATATTACTTTTAAATTGATACGGATTTTAAGACATCTACAGTATTTTTGAATTTTAACACATGAGAATCTGAGAGGCACTGTTGAGTTCTACTGGGAGAAAAATGTTTCAGCTGCCTTCCCATTTGTGTATGTGTTCTCACATAATATTCACTGCTTGCTTGCAGCTATTTCTTTGAGTAGTTGTTCCTCATTAAATGCAGTCACTCCACATAAACACACACACAATTCATTTTCAGAATCTAACATGGAATTATATTGTCAGAGAACCAGCTGAGCCAATTTGTTTCTGATGACATCACAAAGCCAAATGGAAGAAAACAGTTTTCTGTGAATAGACTTCCTAATAATACCAGTACTACCGGTATGTAGCCCGTTATTAATGATATTGCAAAGACAAATCAGAGCAGGGATGATAATTTTTAATCTCATTTTAAATGGATTTTTTGCTTCATTTCATAGCCTTTCTTCAAGTCAGTGATGACAAAGACAAAATGTGGTTTCATGGGAATTAATATATTGAGAATTGTGAAACATGGCCCTATTTCATTTCAATCCTATAATTTACCCAGCTTCATTATTTATCTGTTAGTTGACTTTGTCACGTAGACACTTTCTTATTCCCGCTGCTAGCACAACATTTTCACAGTATAACCAAAAAAGAGAACACATTTCAGCATGAATAAGAATAACTGCTTTGTTTTTTTTTCACTTTCAGTGATATGTTACGTCCCATATGAACACAGCAGTTATTGCCAGACGTCACAAAGTAACTGGCATAAGTGGACATGCTGTCCCTCAGACCTCACCCCCATAAAACTGAAGAATACAGCTAAAATGTTGCTGTTTTTGATTTAGGAGGAGGAGGAGGAGGAGGAGAATTCACCATAAAGTAAAGGTGAAAATTGTTTATGCTTTGCAGCATATGTAAATGTATCAAATAAGAGGGAATAATTGACTAAATTGGACAAGGTGCCCACCAATATTAGATTCAACACATAAAGAACATTATGGCATTATATTAATGAAATATACCTTGCACAATTTCCTCAATTCAACACTATGGCATTCTTGAAAGTGGGAAGGGAACAGGAAGCGTTGAAGGTCATGAGGGGTAAATTCCAATTTCTGAGACATAATTTTTATGATATGATTCTTTGTATGTGATAGGCAGCATTTTATCTAAGGAGAAAGAGCCTGGAATGAGGGATTGGAATAGACAGCTAACAGAAAGCCTTTGATATACTTTGCCAAAAATATACTGTTGTCATAGAAAAGTCATTTGTTTGTTTGCTTGTTAATGGATTATATGTTCATTCCAGAAAACTCTGGAAATTTTCATTACAGTGAATAGAAACCATGCTACATGTTATAAGAGGTTTCCTATGAAAACTACAGAAAACCAAAAAAATATGCTTATCACATAAACATGAAGAAAAAAGTGACTAGTCCAAGGTCATCCAGCCTTTGTGCCCAAGGTGGTTTCCTGGTTTCTAGTTTGACCAGTACAGCAAACTGGCTCTCTTTTGTTAAACCTGGCCTACAGAGTATAAAAACTGGTCTACAGAATATTAAAAAAGCAAACAAAGGGCCAAGAAGAAGCAAACCGCCCTAGAGCACTTCCTCCCTTATCATATACTCAGCAATCAACACTTAGACAAGGGAGAACCAATATAATAGGCAGGAACAAGCTAAGATTAATTAACATTAGCAAACTGGTCAATTAGAAATAGTCAACAATCTAGGTAGGGCCAGTTGCTACACTTAAAAAGTCAGCAAACTCCATTCCTTGAGTCAAAGCAGAGCAAGTTTTGGTAATGAAATACTTTGCAAGAAAAACACCAAGATTCCAAATCACTTTTGATTTCGTATGGATCTTCTTCAATTGATTCTTTCGGAAGCTTTCGTAGTCTTCTAAAGGTGGCAAAGAAGAACACAGAAGGAAATAATTTGTGCTTAAGTATCTTCTTCCACATTAAAAAAAAAAAACCCCGACTAAAAGGAGGTTAAAAAAAGAGGCACGAGGTCTGCCGTGGACTTTTAAGGAGAGGCGAGATGCAGCAATTAAAATAAATATAGTACAGTTATAGATGGATTCATCATTAGAACACTGAGCTAAAGGCATCAAGAGTAAACCTGTAATTTTCTTCTTTCTTCCCAGTAATAAAAGTCAGAACAGGGTTCAGTTCACTCATTTTACATAACTTCTTTTCCTTCTTGCTTGGCAAGTGATATAGACCATTCATATTCCTCCTATAATGAGAACTTTTACTTCTTCCATGTTTCAGTGAACCTCTTCAAAAGGACTTTTGGTGCCATTCCCTGAAATGTGACAGATGTGATATTGAAAATGAAGAAATTCAGCAGAAGTCTTCAATATTATTTGAAAGAACTCCTTGCAAAAGAGCAGAAGTAAGAACAAGGAGAATGGTAGGTAATCTAATGGATGTTGATGTCTCTTGTAATTTCATTACAGTGAAATTTCTGCTAGTAATCTCAGAATTATCGAGCTTCTGGTGTGATGTTTCTCTTTTTTAAATACTCATCAGTGTTGAATGACACATTGTTTTTCTGTCATTCATACTATGCAGCGTAATCTACCTTCACAGTCTGCGATCTTGAAACAAATCAATTTGAAAGTGAACTCTGTAATCTGTGATGTCACAATGAAAGCAAGACAAAATTGGTTAAAGATATACCGGTAATCACCTTTGCTTAAATGTTACTTCTGCTCTTAATTATTAATTTGTTATGGGCTATGTAGTTTTTATTTTATAGTGCTTAATGTTTTAGATTTCTACTATCTGGGTAACAAATCTAATAATATATTAATAGAGAAGTGAATGCTATATTGCTATGTGATTTATATTGTTATTTTTGTGATTATTAGTTGCCAGCTTATTTGCTACATTCTATTTCTGTTTTTAAATGTTGTTGGTAATTGACTGAATAATTACTGATACTGAAAATAAATTCCAATAATTTCAAATATGTTTCCAAATAATAGATTTCAGACAACATATTAAAGAAACTACAGTATAAAAATTCTAGCATTCTGTAATAAATTGGGAACAAGTATAATCTGTCTGATTGCAATTCCCCATAACCCTCTTCAATATTTTACGCAGAAGAATACAAGATGTCACAGGAGGAGCCAACTTGAAGTTTTGCCACAGTAATCAGAACAAGTCCCCATGCAAAAGTTGTTGCTGAATTGAAAGCTTCAGTAAGATTGAAGACAATCATTATTAAATGCTTTGTGCATAATCCTTTAACTGCATTCAATTAATTTAAATTATAAAATTATCCCCCATCAATTTTGTCTGTTGATCTGGCCCTTCCCACTTCTTTCTTTCGGAATGCAACCCCAGGTAAGGTGTTCAAAGGTCTAATGTAACCCTTGGCTCAGAAAATGTTATATACTCTGGGGTAAAGAAAAAAGATTTGGCCAGAGGGTCATCAAATTTTCACCCCTTCTGAAACAAGCAACTTAGAACTAAGCAACTTAGAACGAAGCAACTTAGAACTGAGGAGACATTTCCTGACAGTTAGAACAATTAACCAATGGAACAACCTGCCTCCAGAAGCAGTGAATGCTCCAACACTGGAAGTTTTTAAGAAGAGACTGGACAGCCATTTGTCTGAAATGGTGTAGGGTTCCTGCCTGAGCAGGGGGTTGGACTCGATGACCTCCAAGGTCCCTTCCAACTTTATTATTATTGTTGTTGTTGTTGTTATTATTATTATTATTATTATTATTAAGTTAGGTAGTTGTTTTTTAAAATAAATCTTAACTTAGAAAAACTAAGATGTTCTTCTGGGTGAACATTTACTCGTTCTGACTGGGGCAATTGTCATAATAATACCATTATCAATATAATATCAATGTGAATTGAGTTGATAACTGTATAAAGTCTCATTAAACAAAAATTGCTCAGATAAGGTCTGTCCGTTTCCCCTATTGTGCCAGAGACCGTCTAAATGAAAGCTGGCTACTGATCACCCATAATTCACTGACATATGGGTATATTAGTAAAGTTTACAAACTGCAGATTATTCATAAAATGCCTAGAAATAAGTGATGAATAAAGCAGACACCTTGTGTCATTTATGGTTTTAATTTATTACTCTGCCATTATTTGATTAAAAAAGAGGATTAACAAAAGAAATGGAGTTTGAACATCCACCATTCCTTTCTAAAAGCTAAACCAAATTTCAACATGGCAAACACTTGGTTGAAAAAAAAAATAGTTGCTTTTTGTTAAATCAATGATGAATTCTATTTTGTGCAAATAATATATTATTTTAGCTGACAAAATCAAGCTAGGAAGTGATGCAGTGGCTAGGTGAATCTAATATTTAACCTACATGTCAATACTCTAATGAAATTCAATTCAATTGAATATTGTTCAATATTTGAACAATCCCAGTGTAAAGATTCGGTGTAAAATTAACAATCCTATATACATTTAACCTCTAGTAAGCATAATTTTTGCAATACTTTAATGTTTCTAAATTTAATTAAACGTTTTGGGGGAAGCTGTACCTGTATTGAGGAATATTTGGAAGTTCATTGCCCTTTTGGGGTAATATACTCTTGTATCATCTATATTGGCAGCAAAAAGGCTGAATTTTGGTGGCACAGTCTGCAGACAAAAAAACAAAAATGAGAGTAGGAGTAGGGGACATTTAGAAGACAAGCTGTTGCTGTTCGCATCTTTAATATCTCCCCCCCCCCAAAAAAAATCTAAGTGAGCGGAAAAAAAGCCAACCCCACCCTTTCGTCCGCATTAGCAGCAGGAGACAAGTCCTTTTAAATCATAATGGTAAAGTTTTCCTGAGCTCAGCAGCTCCACAGAGGCTCTCTTAGTAACAATGAAGAAATGGCTTGCCATTGTCTCCTTCTGAACCCCCCCCCCCCCCCAGTTTTCCAGTCTAGCCTACGCTCCCTATCTAAGGAGGCTCAAACCTGCTTAGCTACTTGCGAACGAAATGTTACACTTTCCAAAGTGAATTCTGATCAATGGAATTGATTAATTTGCTATGTGGGACCAGATTAGTGCCTTGTAACTACAGAAGAGAAGCAGAGGGCAATCTACGTATGGGCAATCAAGCCAGAGACAGTGGTGGTTTGTTGCATATTTTTTTTTACCACTGAATAATATTGTGGCCATTCTATTTATTGTCTTGTGTCTTCTTCCAAGAGTTGAAGGAAGGGAGATCCACTGCCCATTATTACTAATCATATGTGAGTAAAGGGAAAACATGTTTCAATTTAATAAGAGACAGCGTGTACATGCGAGAGAGAAAAAACCAATACTAGTGAAAGAGAAACAGTGATTAATATATTAACAATTGCTCATCACTGTGTTTATATTCTTTTAAAAAAACTATTTACCAAGTTGGCTGGTGCTCATGTCTGTCTTTTCTTTAAAGATTGGAAGGGACAAATAATCTCGAATGGCACATTTATTTGAATTGGGATTTTGTACCATTATAGCTATTTTCATATTGCTAGAAAAAACAAAACAAAACAAAAAAACACTTATTCAGTGTGGCGTATAGAAATAGCAACAATCAATCAATGCTAAAAGCCTTGAAATTTTAACATTAATATTCTTTGGATAAGATAGAGATGCGAGCTTGACAGCATCACATCTCCTATAGAGATGAACATCTGTTTGAGGGAAGTTGTTACACATTTCTTGTGCTTTCACTATATTCTAAGTGCCCTCTACTGCCAGAAAGTAGCATGGCAGAAGCAGATCTTTATCTACCTATCTCCCTCTCTGTATCTATCTATCTATCTATCTATCTATCTATCTATCTATCTATCTATCTATCTATCTATCTATCTATCTATCTATCTATCTATCTATCTATCTAATGGAGCTGGCTAGTAAACAGATGCGATAACTATTGTTAAAAATAGTTGGACATTTTGATGCTATAACTTTGCATATATAAATTTAATTTAGTTTACACAGTCCAGTGTATATATGTGTATATACACACACACACACACACATAAACAAAAGTACACAACAGGAAGACAATGGGCAATCCTTTTATTGGGGGAGAAAGGTGGGACACCACAGCAGCAATGGCAGGACAAAGTCCAGACTGAATATCTTGCAAGTGTTGCTGACATGCTTCAATTTTGACATGATTTTCTTATGCCAGCTTAAACTCAAGAAGACACAAGTAGAAGACAGCAGCAGGTTAAGGTTTCATTGCAGATATGCCCCAAGTCTATCAGACCTTATGGTAGAAGACATGAGGAAATGTCTACCTTTCTTCTCTTTCCTTTTTCATCCACCCAGAGAACTGGTTGTTCACATATTTGAATCCCACCACTGGTATAGACTGCAGCCAGAGCATCCAAGGAGAACCACTTCGTTGGATCCCTAAAGACAGGCATCGTTGGTGTGTGAGCCAAACAGTAGAATTTCATTACAGTAAAGACTTCCATTCTTGTAAAACATGCTCTCCCCCCCCCCCGATACACCACGCCCCTTTTAAAATGTTTTTAAGTCAAATCTGATTCCTGGGGACTACCTAGAGCAATGGCTCCCAACCTTTTCTATACCCCACACTCTCTAGAACGCTTCTGATATATTCTCGCACCCCTTACAAAAGTTTGAAATAACAGCAACGAATTATGCATATACACCATAATTTTGAAACTTCTAAACCCAAGTTTTCCCACCCCCTGGAATATCATCTGGCACCCCCAGGAGGTGTGATCACCCCTGGTTGGGAACCCCTGACCTATAGAAAGATCCTGGCAAGATTTGGGGGGGGCAGTTTGCCCTTGCTTTCCTCCTAGGGCTGAGAGTGCCAAAATCCACCCAGCTAGCTTTCATTTCTAAGGTAGGACAAGTACTCACCATCTTCTGGTTCCTGGCCTGGTGCCTTTAACCACTATACCAAACTGGCTTTCATATAATGGTCAGTGAGCACTTACAGTCCTTCAGCTTCTTTATATTCCGAGGAGCACACTGAGAAGTAGACAGCAGCTGACAGTGCAGAGATTTTCAGTGTGTGACTGTCTTTTATATGGTCGTATTACAACAGGAAAATGCAGCATCCAGGCAGGCGAGAAGCAGCAGCCAGAAAGTACTTTGTTTTAGTTTGTGATGTGCTATAGCATGTGCATGTATAAATGTACAAAAATGGAACATATAGGCTTGGTATATGCTACTCTTGTTGTCTTTTATTTATTTTTTTTAAAAAAATAAAAAAAAAATTACATAACCATTAAACACAATGAGACAGGTACCCAATGAATGATGCACAAGTTTTATCATAAAACAAACGTTACCCCCTTGTTTGTGTCTGCTAGCAACTGGGACTACATGTACGGAACCTTCCTTAAAACACAACCATTACTGAGTTTTCCCCAACCTCCAGACATAGGCCATCAGTGTATGTAGCTCCAGCTTTCAAAAAGAGAGCTGTAAGCGCACAGTCCCTATAATATGATTAGGCAGATACGAATATGGTTTCAGATTATTGGCTCCCCTTTCTTCTTTTTCCTCTTCTATGTACCATCTTCTGCCTCACTATTTTCCCCTCCATACAAATACAACACGTTTGAGAGTTCAAACAACATCTGAGTACTCAAACTACTTGTCCCACTACCAACACAGGGCCCTTGTAGTTAGCAACCATCAGAAGGACCCTTGGACTTCTTAAATAGAATACATGGACGTCAATGGGAGTATGAATTTGTCCTTACAAGTTCCTGGATGGATTGATTAATCCCAGATAGATTGGAACATCTGGGATTAATCAGTTCATCCAGGAACAATGCTAAGGGCAATACTTCATTTCCTCTTTGGAATTCCTACCTTATCCCCAGAATCCAAAAGAACAAGATTGTGGTACCATCTAAGGCAGGGGTGTCAAACTGCTGGCCCACGGGCCGGTTTCATCATACCAAAGCCGCGCCCACCCCATTGTCGGCAATGCAAAAAGACTCACGATACGTCGCGACACGTCACATGATCTGGCGAGTTTGACACCCATGATCTAAGGTTTCTACTTACTTCACTGGTTTTTAGTTTGGGGACCTTGTAACATTTTCTTTAGTAAACACCTATGGAACAACACTTATGGAAGCATGAGTGATTTGATTGTACTGTCTATTCCCCCATTCCTACCAATTATTTCAATTTGTTCTTCTTAAACTGAAGTTGTACTGATGACTTAAGCTCCAAGCTTCTTCAGTAACCATATTGTGTTAGTAGACCTTATGTTTTATTATTGTCTGGAATTTAGTGGCAAGTCTATCTTTAGCCAACTCTCATAACTCATAGGTAGAATCCCATTAGTAAGCAGAATTCACTTTAAAGTGAATCTGGGACATAAAGTTTCAAAACTTTTATAGCCCCTAGAAATTATGTTCATTTGCAAAGGAGAAATACAGTTTAGCAATGTTCCAACTGAAAACGTTATATTGCTGACTCATAAATACAATATGCAAATATCAAATAATTTGGAGATGGGCTTACTTATTTCCCTAGTTAATGGTTACTTGGGGCAGGAATTATAAAGCCTATTTAATGATTACATTTCTGTAGATTCCCTGGCCCTGGATTACTTAGTTGCTACAGGAGCACAGTGGCTCACATGATTAGGCTTCTGGTTTGACAAGCATTAATCTCGCGTTCAAGGCCCAAGTGCTGCCATGGGGCGGGGTTGAGCTCCTGTCCTTCACTTCAATTCCTGCAGCTCTCAACTGGGGTCCCCCAGCAACAGTGATGTCACTGGCTAATCCTTTTAACCTGGAAGCACCTCAGTGCCTCCGACACAAGTGCAAACTTACTTGTTTACTTTATTTAATTGAACTGCATTCTAGTTTCTCTGTTCTGGCATAACTAACAAAATGCAAACACAAAAGCAAAATCTGAAAACTTTCAGGAAAAGACTGTGGGGACAACTTAAAAAGGACTTCTGATAGACAGATTTAGAGAAGCTGATCCTTACATAATGAAGTCCTAAGACATTAAGGCATTAAAGGTCAATAACAAAACTGTATCCAGTAAGCAATTGGCAGCTACTGCAGATCTTTTAATATAGCTATCATATGTTCCTGAGTCTTCTACTAGTTAACAGCTCAACTCTCACATTTTGTACAAGCTTCACCTTCCAGATACTCCATCAAGATGTTTTTCAAGGATTATAACAATGAAGAGCTTATTGCTGTAGCTGAAACAGGATGTTAAGCTTTACCAAATCTGGCTCAGGAAGCAATTGAGTTCATGCAACAAACATACTTTTGAGGAGGCTGTCTTGACTATAGCCCTCAGCTGGGAATCCAATAACAGCTGAGGATGAAGGAGCACTCCCAACCTGTAAACTGGATCTTTTGGGGAGAAGGAATGCAACCCCATCCAAAGCAGATTGAATATTGGCACTTGGATCCAGTTTCCTATTTAGCAGTCTCCTATTTTCTTAGCTTCTCTTTTAATTTCAACTTGCACTTTCTCATCTATCCATTATTGAAATTTGAGTGTACTGATTGTTTCCCTGGAACTGAATGATAGGGAATGCTAAAATCATAATTACATATGATCTTCCCTAGCAATATCTTCTGGACATGGCCCAACAAGAAGGACTAGAACCACTGTAAGACGTGCCTCCAACGGTCAATACTGTTAGGCAGTCCAGAAGGATACATATGTTCAATGCCACTGAGAAATCTAGGAAAATAATAAAGCCATACCACTTCATCCAGTATTCAACATAAAATATCCTGCCAGGCAATTTAAACAGTATCTGGATAATATCTCAGCTGAAAGCCTTATTGAAATTGATCCCAAACACTCCAGTTATTCAGGCATGCCTGAAACTGCCAAACTACCCCTTTCTTTTCCTCCAGAAATGAACATTTAAAATTGGCTTATAATTGTAGACCCAGAAATTGAATATTTGAGATTGGCCTATAATTCAGGATAAAGGAAGATTTATTCATTAAAGTTCTTAATAGTTTTGGAGTGGGTGGCCATAACAAATTTAAAAACAAACAAACAAACAGACTTTGTTTAGGCACCTCTTTCCAAGAGGCATTGATCACTTACCTTAGCCATGAGTCACTTCCATCCTGGCTGATTTGAGCAGGTTCAAGGAACCAAGCACAAAAGATGCACCCCTCATCTGAACACGCACGCTCTTCACATTCTTGAGATCTAAAAATTGCAAAGAATCCAAAATAGTAGAATGAGAAGTTACAGAGATTGACCTCTCTGAACTCTGGAATTCAAGCCAAGACAGTTGTGAATGACTTCATCCACAAAAAGCTATACAATTTATTCATAGCATTCAACCAATTATTCTGTCTCCCTCCTTCCAACATCTTGGCAGAGAAAACACCACACAGCACGATGGTGTCAGCCTCTTCTGTGACGGTGCAATGGAGGTAGAAAAGCTAAGTACTCCTGGCTGCACTCTTTGCTAAAGATTAGGAGTTTATGTAGACCTCCAGGTTGGTTCTGTCTTATACAGTTTGGTCTACTCAGTGAATTCCTTCAATTGTACTTTAGTTACATCCCACCAGGCTCATCATTTTCAGTTCCTTAGTAAACCAAAGAGCTGATTTGAATGGACAAAAGGGAAGAGATACGCTATTGTCAATCACCTGAGCCATATTCCACAAATTAACTAGAGCTGATTCCATTGAAGACAATAGGAACAAAATTTCCAAAGAGCATTCAGAGATATTTTTGGCTCCATCAGGTATCTGGAGTCAATCATTTTATATCACTCATCTAAAGTTGACTAGGAAATGGATCTACAACAAAGGAGGGCTTTCCCATCTCTAAGCAATCAACTCCACCACCTAGAAAATGAAATCCAGCATGTGGCATGTTACATTCATGGGACCAGATACCAACAGAACAAGTCCATGGTCATCATGGAAAAGAAACACTCATCGCTGAGCAAGCATTCGGTCATCAAGATGGGGTCAGTCCAATACCATACGCAAACTTCTTCAGGAACAGAAGGAGTGAAGTGGACAGTTCAGTAACAGTATGCTACACTGTTCTGGCCATCTGACCTTAGCAGCATGTGCTCAAAATTGGCAGACTGCTGTATGAAGCATTTGTTCAGCAAGATGAAATTTCATGGCCACTCCACTTCCCCACCCTCCAGTTCTATCCTGCTGTAGCACAGTACAGCCTGGCAGAAAAATCTGGAAGAGAGTAACACACCGGTGTTCTGTCAGCAGGTTTCTGTGACACATGCCAGGTCAGCATTTTCATCCAAGATGAAATCTTGAATAATAAATGCTTTACCAGCAATTGATTTAGCATTAAAAAGCAGGAGCTTCTGGTTGGAGGAGTTACCATTGTGGTCATCTTGATTTCATTGGTGTGGGTGTGCACCTCTTCCTCCACAACGCCCCCACCCACCCACTATATCTGCCCCATCAATGATTGCTCCAGTGTTTATTCCCAGGCCATTATCCTGATCCTTCTTTATCCCATTTTCTGGAAGTATCTCTTCATAGATAGCCAAGACTGATGAGTAGTGCTGACTTTTAGCCCATGCTGCCCTCTCTAGTCACGTGTCCATAAAGTTATCAGAGTAGGGTACCCTCAGCACAAAGACTTTCGTAATGGCTAACAAGAGAGAAGCCTGCTTGACAGTAACCCTGTTGCTGGGATCCCTCTTGGAGGCAATGTTCTTGTCTGAGGGCAGAGTTGCTTTAAACCAGGGGTCCTCAACCTTGGCAACTTTAAGACTTGTGGACTTCAACTCCCAGAATTCCTCAGCCAGCAACCCTGGCAACTTTAAGACTTGTGGACTTCAACTCCCAGAATTCCTCAGCCAGCAACCCTGGCAACTTTAAGACTTGTGGACTTCAACTCCCAGAATTCCTCAGCCAGCTTTGCTGGCTGAGGAATTCTGGAAATTGAAGTCCACAAGTCTTAAAGTTGCCCAGGTTGAGGACCCCTGCTTTAAACTATATGACCCTGCATCCTTTATTATAAAAACAGTCCTTTGTTCAGAGAAAGCTGTCCTTTAGATGCATTTAATTTAATTTTTTATTTTCTTGATTTTGCTCTTGAACTTTCCTTTGCAATGCAAAATTATAAACATAAACATTTTTTTATCCTTTGAACTTTTTTCAAATTTGCCCATTTTCAGAGCGCCCTTTTTATTTTTTTCCAGGAAATAAAGGAAAATTTAAGCCCAACATCTAGGAAAGAGGTGCACTCTTGAGCCAAAGATCTCAGTTAGGAACCCACAATCCAAGGCCTAATCCTTCCAGGAAGCTGCTTTCCACAAATAGCCAGCAGGCAGGGATCCTGATGGTGCAACACTGATTCACTTCCCCTGGCTATCTACTTGGGCCAAGCGATGGTTTTCTTTGCCACCTCTCCTTCCAGGGAAAAGATAATAATCTGCAACAAATGAAGGGCAAGCCAACTGCATGAGAAATATCTAATCTGTGTTGTCCTTTCCCCTTATGCAACCATGCTAAAGCTTTCCCCTTCTCCTCTCGCTAAGGTTAATTATCCTTAGACTTAAAATACAACCATGGGAAAGGGAGGTGTGTGTGGGGGGGGGGTGTGTGTGAAAAGTGGAATAGGTTGCCACTTCCTGCCTTTCCACTCTTCTGAAGTCCATTTCAGTGGCTCTATGCTGGTTACCTAGGAAACCACCGTAGAATGGAAGTAGGACTGGATTGCTTCTCCTTCGCAGCGATTGTTAGAGATGTCAGCAGTTTGGAATGGTGGATCTTTTCATACGATTGTGTGGAAGCATGTGTGTGTGTGTCTGTGTGTGCATGTACGGATTTGGCAAATCAAAGGCTCACCACCCCCACTTTGCAGGATGTAATAAAGGCCCGTGTAAAGCAGCACTGCCCTAAAAAGAAAAGCGAGCTTATAAAAGAGGAGGAACTGGCTTGTTATGTCATGCCAATGCCATTCTCCTTGCTAGTGCAGCAGCGTTGGCAGGAATGTGTTTTATCAAGCACGGTTTAAATGATTTGAACAACTGGAATATTCTCTTCTCTCTTGGGAAGATTTCTTCAATTATTCGGCCCTGGGAAAGCCATTTAAAAGGAAGATTGCCCTTCGATGCATTTTGCTCACAAATAACATTATTTGTGTTCTGAAAAATTAATGAACACGCATTGTTTGTTTAAGAGAGGAAATGAACCCCATCGCTTCATTTTTACTGCAGAATTAGTTATTAGGTTTGTGATCACTGTACTTAATTGATCTCCTTTCCATTTTCCTTCCCTCCCTCCCTCCCACCTTCCCTCTCTCTCTCTTCTTACAGTTTCAGTAAAGAATACCATAAAGAAACAGGAGTTGTAGAGGGTGAAATTTGTACATTGAGTTGGATATTTCAGAAGGTAAACAAATTTAGGCATTTTTAGCTCATCTTTCCTGGGGCAAATTTAAAGCAATAAAAAAAATGAAAGCAAAATGGCAACTTAATACTAGCAAATGCAAGTTTATCCTAAAATACAATTAGAAGCAGAGTCTAAATAGACAAATATCTTAGTTAATAAGGGAAGAGATGAAAGAAATAGTTACCTAACACTGATATGACATTTCTAATGTTCAGGTGAGTAGGTGAAGCTTTCATTTGGAAAATTTATTCAGGCTATTTCTAATTCAGATTGTGAGGTTGGTAAAAAAAAAAAAAAGAACTTAGCAAGAAAATTGATATAGGATATATTTTTTAAAAATGTTCTCTAACTTTTTCCGTAGTATCTTTTCAAACCTTTGTACACCCAAATAATGTATTTTTATGAATTCTTTTCCTAATATATAGGAGAAAAGGTTATTTTCTGAAGACTTTTTTTCATTAAAAAGAATGTATCTGAAAAACATGTTTATTTTAGTCAGCATTGCTATTATTTTTGTTAATTACTATTTAAGCTTTAGTTGTTGTCAGCTCTTTGAGGTAGGTCAGGTCAAAAAACAGACCCAGCGGGAATTCTGGAATGTTCTTTATTGTTATGAATTACAACAAGAGAATCTTGAAAGCCTTTGAGAATTTCTCTCAGGGCCCCATCTTATACCAAATAAATTCAAGGCAGGGTAATTTTGAGGGCTTTCCCCCCCCCTCACATTTTCCTATGTCTCAGGATTAAATTATTTTTTTTAAACTGCCCACTTAATAGTTTTATTTATTTATTTATTTATTTATTTGATTTGTATCCCGCCCTTCTCCTTACCGGACTCAGGGTGGCTGACAGCCTTATAAAACCAATATTACAGTAAATATCAAATTAAAACCAGATTAAAAGGAAATATTTGTAATGGCCTAATAATTAAAATTTCCCTTAAAAAACCCCACTAAAATTCCCTAGGCCAATCCCGCTTGTTGGAAAAGCCATGTCTTTAGGGCGCGGCGGAAGGAGGGGAGATCCGGGATCACCCGGATCT